>NC_092284.1:9654062-9681562 GCF_036320965.1 Panulirus ornatus
CACAATTGTAATGGGTTGTTTATAGAAAGCAAAACACATGAAAGTTGTATGTATTTTCTAATTGGCTTTGAAAATTGGTTAACAGATCGTAAACACACTTGTAATGGGTTGTTTATAGAAATAAAAACACATGATAGATGTATATATTTTCTAACTGGCTTTGAAAAATTGGGTTAACAGATCGTAAACACACAATTGTAATGGGTTGTTTATAGAAAGCAAAACACATGAAAGTTGTATGTATTTTCTAATTGGCTTTGAAAAATGGGTTAACAGATCGTAAACACACAATTGTAATGGGTTGTTCATGGAAATAAAAACACATGAAAGATGTATGTATTTTCTAATTGGCTTTGAAAAATTGGGTTAACAGATCGTAAACACACAATTGTAATGGGTTGTTCATGGAAATAAAAACACATGAAAGATGTATGTATTTTCTAATTGGCTTTGAAAAATTGGGTTAACAGATCGTAAACACACACTTGTAATGGGTTGTTCATAGAAAGAAAAACACATGAAAGATGTATGTATTTTCTAATTGGCTATGAAAATTGGGTAAACAGATCGTAAACACACAATTGTAATGGGTTGTTCATAGAAAGCAAAACACATGAAAGTTGTATAGGTTTTCTAACTGGCTTTGAAAAATGGGTTAACAGATCGTAAACACACAATTGTAATGGGTTGTTTATAGAAAGAAAAACACATGAAAGTTGTATGTATTTTCTAAATGGCTTTGAAAAATGGGTAAACAGATCGTAAACACACAATTGTAATGGGTTGTTCATGGAAATAAAAACACATGAAAGATGTATGTATTTTCTAATTGGCTATGGAAATTGGGTAAACAGATCGTAAACACACACTTGTAATGGGTTGTTCATAGAAAGAAAAACCCATGAAAGTTGTATAGGTTTTCTAACTGGCTTTGAGAATGGATAAACAGATCGTAAACACACACATGTAATGGGTTGTTCATAGAAAGAAAAACCCATGAAAGATGTATAGGTTTTCTAATTGGCTTTGACAAATTGGTTAACAGATCGTAAACACACAATTGTAATGGGTTGTTCATGGAAATAAAAACACATGAAAGATGTATGTATTTTCTAATTGGCTTTGAAAAATTGGGTAAACAGATCGTAAACACACAATTGTAATGGATTGTTCATGGAAATAAAAACACATGAAAGATGTATAGGTTTTCTAATTGGCTTTGAAATTGGTAAACAGATCGTAAACACACAATTGTAATGGGTTGTTCATAGAAAGAAAAACACATGAAAGATGTATAGGTTTTCTAATTGGCTTTGAAAATTGGTAAACAGATCGTAAACACACTTGTAATGGGTTGTTTATAGAAAGAAAAACACATGAAAGTTGTATGTATTTTCTAATTGGCTTTGAAAAATGGGTTAACAGATCGTAAACACACACACTTGTAATGGGTTGTTTAGGTGTTTATAAAACATTTGTAGAAATAAAAACCCATGAAAGATGTGTATATTTTCTAACTGGCTTTGAGAATTGGTTAACAGATCGTAAACACACAGTTGTAATGGGTTGTTTATAGAAATAAAAACACATGAAAGATGTATGTATTTTCTAATTGGCTATGGAAATTGGGTAAACAGATCGTAAACACACACTTGTAATGGGCTGCCAGACGTAAAAAAAGTGGTATGCCACAGGAATCGGTCTTAGGACTAATTCTCTATCTTATAGACACGTCATATCACTCATATCGTCCCCTCTGCGCTGTATTGTAGTCAGTCCTAAAGGGGAAAGATGAACACCTAGGTTGAGTCGTGGACGCCGTTAGGATTCGAACCGGTACACTCGACCCGAGCAGCTCGCAGATGCATGACGGTATCAGGGGGGATCTGGTCGACCAATGGGGATGACCCCATGTCCAAAACGACTGGAGAAACGACATGGGGGAGGGAAATGGGTCGTTAGAAGTCGTCAGTATAAGGGTATAAGGATAGGGCGATGGGTCGTTAGAAGTCGTCAGTATAAGGGTATAAGGATAGGACGATGGGTCGTTAGAAGTCGTCAGTATAAGGGTATAAGGATAGGGCGATGGGTCGTTAGAAGTCGTCAGTATAAGGGTATAAGGATAGGGTGATGGGTCGTTAGAAGTCGTCAGTATAAGGGTATAAGGATAGGGTGATGGGTCGTTAGAAGTCGTCAGTATAAGGGTATAAGGATAGGGCGATGGGTCGTTAGAAGTCGTCAGTATAGGAGTATAAGGATAAGGCGATGATAGTGTAGGGATGTGGGTGTAAGGCTGTCATATAAGGTATCAGGGAAGCGTCGTATGAGGCTTTGGGATAAGGGTATAAGGATAAGGTGATGATGGTGATGGGGTGTGGGTGAAAAGTTCTCGTATAAGGTATTAGGGAAGCGTCGTATGAGGCTGTGGGATAAGGGTATAAGGATAAGGCGATGCTAGTGTAGGGATGTGGGTGTAAGGCTCTCGTATAAGGTATCAGAGAGGTGCCGTATGAGGCTCTGGGGTAAGGGTATAAGGATTGGACGATGGGTCGTTAGAAGTCGTCAGTATAAGGGTATAAGGATAGGACGATGGGTCGTTAGAAATCGTCAGTATAAGGGTATAAGGATAGGGCGATGATGAGTGCTGGGGGATGTGGGTGTAAGGTTGTCGTATAAGGTATCAGGGAAGTGCCGTATGAGGCTCTGGGATAAGAGTATAAGGATAAGGCGATGATAGTGTAAGGATGTGGGTGTAAGGCTGTCATATAAGGTATCAGGGAAGCGTCGTATGAGGCTCTGGGGTAAGAGTATAAGGATAGGACGATGGGTCGTTAGAAGTCGTCAGTATAAGGGTATAAGGATAGGGCGATGATGAGTGCTGGGGGATGTGGGTGTAAGGCTGTCGTATAAGGTATTAGGGAAGTGCCGTACGAGGCTGTGGGATAAGGGTATAAGGATAAGGCGATGCTGGTGATGGGGTGTGGGTGTAAGGCTGTCATATAAGGTATCAGGGAAGCGTCGTATGAGGCTCTGGGGTAAGAGTATAAGGATAAGGCGATGATAGTGTAGGGATGTGGGTGTAAGGCTGTCATATAAGGTATCAGGGAAGCGTCGTATGAGGCTCTGGGATAAGAGTATAAGGATAAGGTGATGATAGTGTAGGGATGTGAGTGTAAGGCTGTCATATAAGGTATCAGGGAAGCGTCGTATGAGGCTCTGGGATAAGAGTATAAGGATAAGGCGATGATAGTGTAGGGATGTGAGTGTAAGGCTGTCGTATAAGGTATCAGGGAAGTGCTGTATGAGGCTCTGGGATAAGGGTATGAGGATAGGACGATGGGTCGTTATAAGTCGTCAGTATAAGGGTATAAGGACAAGGCGATGATAGTGTAGGAATGTGGGTGTAAGGCTGTCATATAAGGTATCAGGGAAGCGTCGTATGAGGCTCTGGGATAAGAGTATAAGGATAGGACGATAAGAGTATAAGGATAGGACGATGGGTCGTTAGAAATCGTCAGTATAAGGGTATAAGGATAGGGCGATGATAGTGTAGGGATGTGAGTGTAAGGCTGTCGTATAAGGTATCAGGGAAGCGTCGTATAAGGCTCTAGGGGTTTGAGATTGGCCGTGTAAACTGTATTGTTCGCTGGCTATTTTGGTAGCTAAGGAAAGGTCAGGAGCGAGTGTGTGATGGTGGTGGCTGACGACCAAAGGTCAGCTGGGGTCAGGAAGGTCAGGAGGGAGTGTGTGGTGGTGTGGTGGCTGACCAAAGGTCAGCTGGGGTCAGGAAGGGAGGGAGCGAGTGTGTGGTGGTGGTGTGGTGGTGGCTGACGACCAAAGGTCAGCTGGGGTCAGGAGGTCAGGAGGGAGGGAGTGTGTGGTGGTGGTGTGGTGGTGGCTGACGACCAAAGGTCAGCTGGGGTCAGGAGGTCAGGAGGGAGGGAGTGTGTGGTGGTGGTGTGGTGGTGGCTGACGACCAAAGGTCAGCTGGGGTCAGGAAGGTCAGGAGGGAGTGTGTGGTGGTGTGGTGGCTGACCAAAGGTCAGCTGGGGTCAGGAAGGGAGGGAGCGAGTGTGTGGTGGTGGTGTGGTGGTGGCTGACGACCAAAGGTCAGCTGGGGTCAGGAGGTCAGGAGGGAGGGAGTGTGTGGTGGTGGTGTGGTGGTGGCTGACGACCAAAGGTCAGCTGGGGTCAGGAGGTCAGGTGGGAGCGAGTGTGTGGTGGTGGTGTGGTGGTGGCTGACGACCAAAGGTCAGCTGGGGTCAGGAGGGAGGGAGGGAGTGTGTGGTGTGGTGGTGGCTGACGACCAAAGGTCAGCTGGGGTCAGGAGGTCAGGAAGGGAGGGAGCGAGTGTGTGATGGTGGTGGCTGACGACCAAAGGTCAGCTGGGGTCAGGAGGTCAGGAGGGAGCGAGTGTGTGGTGGTGGTGTGGTGGTGGTGGCTGACGACCAAAGGTCAGCTGGGGTCAGGAAGGTCAGGAGGGAGCGAGTGTGTGGTGGTGGTGGCTGACGACCAAAGGTCAGCTGGGGTCAGGAAGGGAGGGAGCGAGTGTGTGGTGGTGGTGGCTGACGACCAAAGGTCAGCTGGGGTCAGGAGGTCAGGAGGGAGCGAGTGTGTGGTGGTGGTGTGGTGGTGGTGGCTGACGACCAAAGGTCAGCTGGGGTCAGGAGGTCAGGAGGGAGCGAGTGTGTGGTGGTGGTGGCTGACGACCAAAGGTCAGCTGGGGTCAGGAGGTCAGGAGGGAGCGAGTGTGTGGTGGTGGTGGCTGACGACCAAAGGTCAGCTGGGGTCAGGAGGTCAGGAGGGAGCGAGTGTGTGGTGGTGGTGGCTGACGAAAGGCCAAGAGGGAGGAGAGAGAGAGAGGGAGAGAAAGCCAGGATGAAAAATGTGGATGAGATGAGAGAGAGAGAGAGAGAGAGAGAGAGAGAGAGAGAGAGAGAGAGAGAGAGAGAGAGAGAGAGAGAGAGAGAGAGAGGTGGATAGATATTTAGGTATAGAGGCCGATAGATAGACAAGAAGATAGATAGATGGATACATAGAAAGATAGACAGCTCCGGCGAAGGAAGGATGAGAGAAGAGAGAGAGAGAGAGAGAGAGAGAGAGAGAGAGAGAGAGAGAGAGAGAGAGAGAGAGAGAGAGAGAGAGAAGGAGGTGGATAGATATTCAGGTATGTAGAGCGATAGATAGACAAACAGACAGATAGATGGGTACATAGAAAGAGAGACAGCTTGCAGAGATACATAGATAAACACGTAGGTCGCTAGATAGATAGGGTCATAGGCGCCGATAGATAGTCAGAGATCCTAGATATTCGTCCCAAATATCGAAGACACAACAGGTGTTATTCTGCACAAATGTCAAAGGGTTATTTCCCTGGGTCGCGCATTTCCACTATTCCCAGCGAATATTCCCTCTTCATTTCCCTTGTTTCATCATCAACATCACTAGGCCTTCATTTTAATCCATCTATCTCTCTTCTCATCCTCTTCATTTCCCTTGTTTCATCATCAACATCACTAGGCCTTCATTTTAATCCATCTATCTCTCTTCTCATCCTCTTCATTTCCCTTGTTTCATCATCAACATCACTAGGCCTTCATTTTAATCCATCTATCTCTCTTCTCATCCTCTTCATTTCCCTTGTTTCATCATCAACATCACTAGGCCTTCATTTTAATCCATCTATCTCTCTTCTCATCCTCTTCATTTCCCTTGTTTCATGGCCATCAACATCACTAGGCCTTCATTTTAATCCATCTATCTCTCTTCTCATCCTCTTCATTTCCCTTGTTTCATGGCCATCAACATCACTGGGCCTTCATTTTAATCCATCTATCTCTCTTCTCATCCTCTTCATTTCCCTTGTTTCATCATCGACATCACTAGGCCTTCATTTTAATCCATCTATCTCTCTTCTCATCCTCTTCATTTCCCTTGTTTCATCATCAACATCACTAGGCCTTCATTTTAATCCATCTATCTCTCTTCTCATCCTCTTCATTTCCCTTGTTTCATCATCAACATCACTGGGCCTTCATTTAATCCATCTATCTCTCTTCTCATCCTCTTCATTTCCCTTGTTTCATGGCCATCAACATCACTAGGCCTTCATTTTAATCCATCTATCTCTCTTCTCATCCTCTTCATTTCCCTTGTTTCATCATCAACATCACTAGGCCTTCATTTTAATCCATCTATCTCTCTTCTCATCCTCTTCATTTCCCTTGTTTCATCATCAACATCACTAGGCCTTCATTTTAATCCATCTATCTCTCTTCTCATCCTCTTCATTTCCCTTGTTTCATGGCCATCAACATCACTGGGCCTTCATTTTAATCCATCTATCTCTCTTCTCATCCTCTTCATTTCCCTTGTTTCATGGCCATCAACATCACTAGGCCTTCATTTTAATCCATCTATCTCTCTTCTCATATCTCTATCCATCCCTCCGCTTCGTCATTTAACGTCCCGCTTCTTTTCTTAATTCGTCCCGTAGTAGAACGCGCGCCCCACTCCGTTGCTAATTTCACCCACCTAACCTCGCTTTCATCCTCTTTCATCTCTTCTCCCTCCCAGTGTTGATATTCATATTATCCTGTAATATTGTCAGAATATTCCCGGAAGGGTTGGGCAATGGTGTTTGTGAGGCGAGCCTTGGTGTATCCACAGTTTGGTTGGTGTGAGGCATTGTCAGTAGGGTGTGTGTGGTGTATCCACAGTTTGGTTGGTGTGAGGCATTGTCAGTAGGGTGTGTGGTGTATCCACAGTTTGACTAGTGTGAGGGACTGTCAGCAAGGGTGTGGTGTATCCACAGTTTGGTTGGTGTGAGGGACTGTCAGCAGGGGTGTGTGGTGTATCCACAGTTTGGTTGGTGTGAAGCATTGTCAGTAGGGTGTGTGGTGTATCCACAGTTTGGCTGGGTGTGAGGGACTGTCAGTAGGGTGTGTGGTGTATCCACAGTTTGGTTGGTTTGAGGCATTGTCAGTAGGGTGTGTGGTGTATCCACAGTTTGACTAGTGTGAGGGACTGTCAGCAAGGGTGTGGTGTATCCACAGTTTGGTTGGTGTGAGGGACTGTCATCAAGGGTGTGGTGTATCCACAGTTTGGCTGGGTGTGAGGGGCTGTCAGCAGGGGTGTGTGGTGTATCCACAGTTTGGTTGGGGTGAGGGACTGTCCAGGAAGGAACCCAGAGCTGCAGGGAAATTCAAGTACAAGACACAGCTGAAAATCCCTTTCACAAAAATGAATCTGGGTCGAAGGTTCGGATATGTGATCTTCTCCCTTGGAAGGGGAAGCTTTGGAGTGTGAAACCGGGAAAGTGTGGAGCTGGGATGATATTGCAGCAGGACACACAGTGGTGCGTGTGATCTAACATTTCCGAAACAACCGAGAGGAAAATGAAACGCGTTAAGTTCCCAAGTGCACTTTTGTGTAATGATCACATCATCGTCGTCAGGGGAGATAGAAGAATGAGATAGAAGACGTAGAACATAAGTTGCCAAGTGCACTTTCGTGTAATGATCACATCATCATCGTCAGGGGAGATAGGAGAATGAGATAGAAGACGTAGAACATAAGTTGCCAAGTGCACTTTCGTGTAATGATCACATCATCATCGTCAGGGGAGATAGGAGAATGAGATAGAAGACGTAGAACATAAGTTGCCAAGTGCACTTTCGTGTAATGATCACATCATCATCGTCAGGGGAGATAGAAGAATGAGATAGAAGACGTAGAACATAAATTGCCAAGTGCACTTTCCTGTAATGATCACATCGCCATCAGGGGAGATAGAAGAATGAGACAGAAGACGTAGAACATAAGTTGCCAAGTGCACTTTCCTGCAATGATCACATCGCCATCAGGGGAGATACAAGAATGAGATAGAAGACGTAGAACACAAGTTACCAAGTGCACTTTCATGTAATGATCACATCGCCATCAGGGGAGATACAAGACTGAGATAGAAGACGTAGAACAGTCAGCTGATATACAAGGAAGAGACGTAGCTAAGACGCCATTGGTAAACAAGCGTTGCTGGATGGTGGTGTTCGGGTTGGTGGTGTTCGAGTCTGGCATCATCAGGACTCAAAAAATCTTATTATGTGGACAAGCAAAAACTGTTTACAGATTTTGCCTACGACAAAACTATCCAGTTCGTATGGACCTTCTCAAACATTACCGTTTAAATGCTTCATGTATTTGATAATAGAAGATTCAATGATGTTTCTCGTGGTAAGGGAGTTACAATTGATAACTAAGTTAGCGTTAATGCAGTCAGTGATATGGTAATAATTTTTGATACGATAAAACAAAGCATTATATTCTTGTCCTGTTCTTCTAATATATGAATGTTGCTCAACTTAAAACATATTACAGCTTTTACCAGGGATTTTGTAAACACATCCCGCAGAATATTTTTTTGACGAGTTTTTTTTGATCGATATTCTTTATTGTATTGGTATAGCTTAAGGATACAGGTACATTAAAGGATTTAAACATGATGCCAGCACCCGAACACCAGCAATCCAAACACCATCTATTCGAACACCACCATCCGGTAACGCTTGTTTACCAATAGCGTCTTAGTTACGTCTCTAACTAACCCCGAAGAGGGATGATGAATAACTGGGCTGACTGTGAACCGACAGCCACAACATGGGATTCGAACCTTTTTTTTTAGCTAACCGATTCACCGCAGTGGCCCATGAAGGGAAATGGACCGTCAGTTAATGGGTTTACATTAATCCGATGAACTTGGACATCAATCGTACTCATTATGGCCACTGTAAACAGTTTACCAGCGCTGAGGGAGGGCTTAGGGAAACACATTGGACTAGGTACGAACACCGTCGCAAGAAGAAATCTGAATGTCCATTGACATGAGAGAGGAAGGAAGGGAAAACACCGGCAGTGAACGTATCCAGCGTCTGGCAGCTGAGTCGCTCTCTCTCTCTTATCAAAGACAAGCAATTTATTCTCCTCAGTCGCTGCCGACGCTTGCTGACATATACTCAATATATCACAGTTGGAGAGACGCCCCGGCCTCTTGTCATATGGTCGACTACCACCAGCAGACGAAGTTGTGTGTGTGTGTGTCTCTCTCTCTCTCTCAACTTTTCTCATCCCAAGGATGCGTTTGGGTCTGGTAGTAAACAAAAGATGGGGAGACCCATCTCTCCATACCATTGTAGCCATAGGAAAATAGGTAGGTTAATATGCCACACACGAACAGAGGCGAATGGTTTCTCTGTCTTTGTTGCTGTTCCACAGTCATGTTTGAGCCGAGTGCGTGTGTTGGAAGATGAAGGGGGGGGGGGGGAAGGTCTCAGAGGAAGTGATGGGGAAGAGACTGTAAAAGGGGAAGAAGAAATGTGTTGTGGAAATGTGTTTGGTCGACAGGGGGTTACGAAGCCATAGGACAGAAACGAGTATTGTGTGAACGAATGTGGCCCTATTTTTTTTTTTTCGTCCTTCCCTGGCGCTACCTCGCTGAAGGGGGTGAGGGGTGATGCTGCTCCATGTGTGGCGGGGTACCGACGGAAACGGATGAAGGCAGCAAGTATGAATATGTACATGTGTATATAAGTATGTGTCTGTGTATGTATATGTATGTATATGTGCGTGTATGGGCGTTTATATATATATATATATATATATATATATATATATATATATATATATATATATATATATATATATATATATATATATATATACATGTGTGTATATGATAGGTTAAGCCAATCTTCGTCTGTGTCCTGGCGCTTCCTCGCTGACGCGGGAAGCAGCGATTACTGATGATGATAGATGAATATATATTTTGGAAAGGTATCACAGTTGAGCGGATGGTCAAGTATATTCCTATGAGACCACGGAGGGAAATGAAACACGATAAGTTCCCAAGTGCACTTTCGTGTAATAATCACATCATCAGGGGAGATACAAGAGAGAAATATAACAGTCAGTTGGAAAGGATCACGAATGAGTACGTGATTAAGTATAATGCTATGTTCCCTCACTAGATGTGTTGATATATAGAGAATCTAATCATTTATCCTTTAAAATCTACAGGAAGCCTACCAGCTCTGAGAGTTGTATTAATTATATCTCGGTACACGATTCCATAAAAATGTCTGTGGTTACGTCTATGTTTTTAAGAGCGCAACGGATATGTGATCCCATAGGCCTAGTAGATGAATGTAGTCATATAAGACGTATCTTTAGGCAGTTATATTATCCCAATTGGTTTGTGAAAAAAGCTGACTGGAGGAAGACATTTTATGTTTCTTGTTACAAAAATGTGACAAGTAAGGATAAATCTAAATGTTTGATGTTGTCCTATTTTTCCACATCTTAGCTAATTTAAGACATGTTTTAAAAAAGACATTGTAATGTTGCTTTTCAGTACAATAACACCATCAGTAAGACCTTGATGAATAGTAGGTCAAATCATGAAACAATTGGGAGTGTTTACGACGTCAAAATGCAAGGCATGTTAATATATTCATATTAGCCAGGCAGGTAAAACTGTAACGGAGAGATGTTATTGGCACCGTCATTCAGTACGCAGGGATGACCACAAAAATGCCATTGTCACGAAAATGATCACCCTGGCCATAGATCTTGAAAATCCCGTTATTTTAAACCCCTCTGCTAATTATGCCACACGTAACGTCATTGAATCTACCTTAATTGCTAATACTAAGGACTTTAATTTGTCCCCATGGAATTTTAAAGCCCATCCTAGCATTAATCAAATCATTATGAGAGAATTGACAAAACACGAAGACATAAACAAGTTGTTCGAGACACACACACACACACAGCCACACACAGCTAACCCAGGTCCACCCCTCACCACATAAGCCCCCCTCTCCCCTTAATCACTCTCCCTTTCAACGGTTACGACCAGACAAAGTAGTTCTGGGTCAATAGATATTGGTGTTGGACGGCGGGAATTATGTGTGATGTTGGCATGTATATAACTTGGTTAAGCACTGGTGCCTCAGGGCACCGCCACAATATTGGCAGGGGACATTTTCCATTCTATTTTTACCATCGTAACAAACATACAAACATACTGGAGTCATCCCTTTCCAAAAGGGAATTCCACCTTGGATATATATATATATATATATATATATATATATATATATATATATATATATATATATATATATATATATATATATATATATTCCTATGAGTCCACGGGGAAAATGAAACACGAAAAGTTCCCAGGTGCACTTTCGTGTAATAATCACATCACCAGGGGAGACACAAGAGAAAAATATATGTTATATACACTCCAACAGCGAGGATTCGAACCGCCGCCACTAATGTGGAATTCTAGTAGATTAACCATCAAACTAAGTCATTCAGTCTCAGTTATCTTACCCTTGCTTGCCCTGAATTCATCCGTGGCTGAATTTTCTCCCCCACAACCCCATCTGTTCTGTTCACACAGCGACGAGAACCAACGTCCCAGTTCGGCCTCGATTGTAGTGTAAACAAACAGTCCACCGTGATGGCGCCTGAAACAGTTAGTTCCTCCTGGTTATTGCCGCATTAAACTGCCTGAGTGTAGTGTACAGGGAAGTGGAAAATGAAAAAAAAGAAGAGAAAGAAGAAAAGGAAAAGCTTTTTCGCCCTTCCCCCCCACGCATTTATGTGGACGATTCGTCAGAAAACCAGACATATCTATATATGGGATAGGGGAAGACGTGAATCGACTTGATAGACTTTTTTTTCTACAGTGACAAATGTAATAAGCTCTACTGAACTCCAGCATGACATGTGAGAGGTTAAAGTCAACTCATAGCTGCTGTAGACTTCTTGGCAACTTATAATCCGCTCAGAGGGAAGGGAACTCATCACCTCATTCTCTCCTCATCACCAGGGACTCTGACGTAACTCCTCCGAGTACGAGGGACATTTGGTAAGTAGAACTCATTCTCCCTTAAGGACTTCGAGTGTTGGATGTTAGCAGTCGTTTGTCCTCCTCCAAGATAAATGGGTTGTGGTAGTACTCCTTCTCCTTCTGCTGCGACTCCGTCTGCGTCCGTTTCTAGGAGGAGGTAGTGTCTGGCCTCGTAGATGGGTTGTGGTAACACACTCCCTCTCTTCTCCTTCTGCTGCTGCTCCGTCTGCGTCCGTACCTAGCAGGAGGTAGTGTGTGGCTTCATAGATGTGATGTGGAACACCCTCCCTCTCATCTCCTTCTGCTGCCACTCCGTCTGCGTCCGTACCTAGAAGGAGGTAGTAGTGTCTGGTCTCATAGATGGTTTGTGGTAACACCTTCCCTCTCTTCTCCTTCTGCTGCTACTCCGTCTGCGTCCCTAGCCAGAAGGTAGTGGTGTCTGGCCTCATAGATGGGTTGTGGTAACACACTCCCTCTCTTCTCCTTCTGCTGCTACTCCGTCTGCATCCCTAGCTAGGAGGAGGTAGTGTGTGGCCCATTAGATGGGTTGTGGTAACACACTCCCTCTCTTCTCCTTCTGCTGCTACTCCGTCTGCATCCGTAGCTAGGAGGAGGTAGTGTGTGGCCCATTAGATGGGTTGTGGTAACACACTCCCTCTCTTCTCCTTCTGCTGCTACTCCGTCTGCATCCCTAGCTAGGAGGAGGTAGTGTGTGGCCCATTAGATGGGTTGTGGAAACACACTCCCTCTCTTCTCCTTCTGCTGCTACTCCGTCTGCATCCGTAGCTAGGAGGAGGTAGTGTGTGGCCCATTAGATGGGTTGTGGTAACACACTCCCTCTCTTCTCCTTCTGCTGCTACTCCGTCTGCATCCGTAGCTAGGAGGAGGTAGTGTGTGGCCCATTAGATGGGTTGTGGTAACACACTCCCTCTCTTCTCCTTCTGCTGCTACTCCGTCTGCATCCCTAGCTAGGAGGAGGTAGTGTGTGGCCCATTAGATGGGTTGTGGAAACACACTCCCTCTCTTCTCCTTCTGCTGCTACTCCTTCGTCTGCGTCCCTGGCCAGGAGGAGGTAGCGTATGCCTCCCCCACCCCAGAGACGTGACGGTTGGAGGGGCATGGAGGGGTGGTGGGGGAGGTAGGTAATAAAAAGTGGTCTTAGAATTTTAATATGGCCATTGATCTTACTGCTGCCGGCTACACGGGAGAGCCCCAGCCACTTTTATTCCTCCTCGGTCTTGGGGAAAATGTTGCTTTCCCTGAGGCTGGTGTTTGATAGTGATGATGATAATAGTGACGATGATAATAGTGAAGATGATGATAGTGATGATGATAGTGAAGATGATGATAGTGAAGATGATGATAGTGAAGATGGTGAAGTTGATGATGATAGTGATGATGATGATAGTGAAGATGATGATAGTGAATAGTGATGATGATTATAATGATGGTTAACGGTTTCTCTTTGATCCCAATGCTTTCCATATGCCCAATGGTGTTTCCAGCGTGTGGCGGTTAGCGTTACTGACCATGGGTCAGCACGGACTAGCTTAGGGGCTCGAATCTTTGTGGCGTGGCAGTTGGCCTACAGAAAACCCAAGTGTTCATCCCTACCCTCTCCTAGGGGGCTGGTTGATAGATGGATGCCATGGCTTAAGTTCAGATGGAAAGACATGGTTGATAACACAAGGCTAAGAGACAGGGCAATATGAGTGTCAAACGCTCTTTCTCTCTCTCTCTCCCTGCAACACACACACACACACACACACACACACACACACACACACACACACGTCTGTATTACACATTTAATGGTGATATGGAGCTTGTGTGATCACCACTACGACCGAGAATGAACGAGGCAAGGGGAGAGAGTGGTTGGTTGGGAGAGAGCGGTCAATTTAATGTTTACATTACCTTTATAGTTTGGCCTAGAGTTCGAATCCAGCTTTGGGCTCGCTCTCCTCCCGTCAGATACAGAAATACATAACGTATAGCCTTTGTATATATATCTATGGAACGTAAAGTTTTATCAGTCTTTAGTCCTCCTATTTTCACGACATTTGACCAATTGGCTTTGATTCCGGGTCGTAGAAGTAACAATATATAGCCCACGTCTTGGTGAACACTCGTGTGATGCCAGAGAACGTGACGAGGAAGCGAAAATGGTCTGGTCCCTCTCTTTCCTGCCGAAAACCAATGGTCTAGGGAGGTTCCAGGTAGGTACTACTACTGCTGGTGGTGGCCGAGGCATCTAGTATATTACATTATACTACTAAAACAGCCATGAAGACGACGCGAGACCAGTACACATCACAGGACTCGTTGCTGGGGGTTCGCTCGCCCAACCTACACATACACACTCTCTCTCGCCTCAAAGCCAAGATAGGCTTTCACTGGGACGAGTTTGTCTCTCTCTCTCTCTCTCTCTCTCTCTCTCTCTCTCTCTCTCTCTCTCTCTCTCTTTTCTAGCTCGTCTTTTCTCCTTCTTCCTCCTCTTCCTCCTTCTCCTCCCTCCCCATACCACCCTTCCCCATTCTGATCCACCCAGCTCATCACCATACGTCTATGTCTCTCTCAAAATCTGTATATTAGTCTTTTTTTTTCCATTTTTTTTTTTACCTTAGCTGAGACGGCACGGGCCACAGCTGAGGACCTAAAGGCGAGGCCATCCCAATAACTCTCTCTCTCTCTCTTTCCGTTGTGCATCAACTGACTTATATTTCTTTCGTGTGTCTTCCCCTGATGATGTTGTTGATGATGTGATCATTACACGAAAGTACACTTGGGAACAGCTACGTCTCTTCGTTGTATATCAACTGACTGTTATACTTCTTTCTTGTATCTTCCCCTGATGATGATGATGTGATCATTACACGAAAGTGCACTTGGGAACTTATCGTGTTTCATTTACCCCGTGGACTCGTAGGAATATATATATATATATATATATATATATATATATATATATATATATATATATATATATATATATATATATATATATATATATATCCAAGGTGGAATTTCCTTTCGAAAGGGACTCCAGTGTGTATGTATGTTTGTTATGATGGTAAAAATTGGAGGAAAATGTCCCCTGCCAATATTGTGGTGGTGCCCTGAGGCGCCCACACATATATGCCATGTGTAATGGAAATTCCATCTCAACCATGAATGTGTTGTCAGCCGTGAAATTACATTTAAAACTAGCAGCAGTCCGTCTTCCATGTTTCCTGGTGGCAGACGTGATATATATATATATATATATATATATATATATATATATATATATATATATATATATATATATATATATATATATATACATATATATATATATATATATATATATATTCCTACGAGTCCACGGGGGAAATGAAACACGGTAAGTTCCCAAGTGCACTTTCGTGTATTAATCATATCATCAGGGGAAGATACGAGAAAGAAATAAATCAGTTGATATACAACGAAGAGACGTTTTGTGGCAGGGGTGTGTGTGATGTCTACATGGTTGTGTAATTTGTTTATGGATGGGGTGGTTAGGGAAGTTGATGCAAGAGTTTTGGAGAGACGGGCGAGTATGCAGTCGGCTGTGGATGAGAGAGCTTGGGAAGTGAGTCAGTCGTTGTTCGCTGATGATACAGCGCTGGTGGCTGATTCGGGTGAGAAACTGCAGAAGTTGGTGACTGAGTTTGGTAAAGTGCGTGAAAGGAGAAAGTTGAGAGTAAACGTGAATAAGAGCAAGGTTATTAGGTACAGTAGGGTTGAGGGACAAGTCAATTACTATGTAAGTTTGAATAGGGGAAAAATGGGAGGAAGTGAAGTGTTTTAGATATCTGGGAGTGGATTTGGCAGCGGATGGAAACATGGAAGATGAAGTGAGTCACAGGGTGGGGTAGGGGGCGAAGGTTCTGGGAGTGATGAAGAATGTGTGGAAGTCGAGAACATTATCTCGGAAAGCAAAAATGGGTATGTTTGAAGGAATAGTGGTTCCAACGATGTTGTATGGTTGCGAGGCGTGGGCTATGGATAGAGTTGTGTGGAGGAGGGTGGATGCGTTGGAAATGAGATGTTTGAGGACAATATGTGGTGAGGGGTCGTACCGTCGTACTCAAAGATCGTACCGTCGTGTGCTCAAGGGTCGTACCGTCATGTGCTCAAGTGTCGTACCGTCGTGTGCTCAAGGGTCGTACCGTCGTGTGCTAAAGGGCCGTACCGTCGTGCTCAAGGGCCATACAGTCGTGCTCAAGGGTCGTTCCGTTGTGTGCTCAAGGATCGTACCGTCGTGCTCAAGGGTCGTAACGTCGTGCTCAAGGGTCGTACCGTTGTGCTCAAGGGTCGTAACGTCGTGCTCAAGGGTCGTACCGTTGTGCTCAAGGGCCATACAGTCGTGCTCAAGGGCCATACCATCATACTCAAGGGCTCGCACCATCGTGCTCAAGGGTTCGAACCTTTGTGAACCTGCTCACCCACCTTTCTAATCCAGTGAGCCATCATCCTACCCTTCCCCCCCATCCCTCCACTATCTATCGGCTGAGCTCAGCTCTCCCCAAACTATCTATCGGCTGAGCTCAGCTCTCCCCAAACTATCTATCGGCTGAGCTCAGCTCTCCCCAAACTATCTATCGGCTGAGATGAGCTCTCCCCAAACTATCTATCGGCTGAGATCAGCACTGGAAACACCCAAACAGCTGTAAAACCAGCCCGGCTTATTGACCATCCGGTCTGACTAGATGTGTGAGGCTTGTGGCGTCCAGCGAGAGAGAGAGAGAGAGAGAGAGAGAGAGAGAGAGAGAGAGAGAGAGAGAGAGAGAGAGAGAGAGAGAGAGAGTGAACGAGGCTGGGTAACTGTTGAATTGACTCTATGGTTTAATCCAGCTGTAAACAAGGGGGAAGTTGTGATGTGAGCTTAGGTTGTTAGATCACTGGAGTTGTTAGGTTGTTTTTACTGATTGTAACACAGTGTTAGTGATTGTAACACAGTGTTAGTGATTATAACACAGTGTTAGTGATTGTAACACAGTGTTAGTGATTATAACACAGTGTTAGTGATTGTAACACAGTGTTAGTGATTGTAACACAGTGTTAGTGATTGTAACACAGTGTTAGTGATTGTAACACAGTGTTAGTGATTATAACACAGTGTTAGTGATTATAACACAGTGTTAGTGATTGTAACACAGTGTTAGTGATTATAACACAGTGTTAGTGATTGTAACACAGTGTTAGTGATTATAACACAGTGACTATAACACAGTGTTAGTGATTATAACACAGTGACTATAACACAGTGTTAGTGATCTTAACTCAGTGTTAGTGATTATATCTCAGTGTTAGTGATTATAACACAGTGACTATATCTCAGTGTTAGTGATTATAACACAGTGTTAGTGATTGTAACACAGTGTTAGTGATTGTAACACAGTGTTAGTGATTATAACACAGTGTTAGTGATTATAACACAGTGTTAGTGATTATAACACAGTGTTAGTGATTGTAACACAGTGTTAGTGATTATAACACAGTGTTAGTGATTGTAACACAGTGTTAGTGATTATAACACAGTGTTAGTGATTGTAACACAGTGTTAGTGATTATAACACAGTGTTAGTGATTGTAACACAGTGTTAGTGATTATAACACAGTGTTAGTGATTGTAACACAGTGTAGTTTAGTGTTAGTATTAACACAGTGTTAGTGATTGTAACACAGTGTTAGTGATTATAACACAGTGTTAGTGATTATAACACAGTGTTAGTGATTATAACACAGTGACTATAACACAGTGTTAGTGATTATAACACAGTGTTAGTGATTATAACACAGTGTTAGTGATTATAACACAGGTTAGTGTGTAACACAGTGTTAGTGATTATAACACAGTGTTAGTGATTTATAACTCAGTGTTAGTGATTATAACACAGTGACTATAACACAGTTGTTAGTGATTATTAACACAGTGTTAGGATTATAACACAGTGTTAGTGATTATAACACAGATGGACTATAACACAGTGTTAGTGATTATAACACAGTGTTAGTGATTAAAACACAGTGTTAGTGATTATAACTCAGTGTTATGATTATAACACAGTGTTAGTGATTATACACAGTGTTAGTGATTATAACACAGTGTTAGTGATTATATCTCAGTGTTAGTGATTATAACACAGTGTTAGTGATTATAACACAGTGACTATAACTCAGTGTTAGTGATTATAACACAGTGTTAGTGATTATAACTCAGTGTTAGTGATTATAACACAGTGATCATAACTCAGTGTTAGTGATTATAACACAGTGTTAGGGATCATAACTCAGTGTTAGTGATTATAACACAGTGTTAGGGATCATAACTCAGTGTTAGTGATTATAACACAGTGTTAGGGATCATAACTCAGTGTTAGTGATTATAACACAGTGATCATAACTCAGTGTTAGTGATTATAACACAGTGACTATAACACAGTGTTAGTGATTATAACACAGTGACTATAACACAGTGTTAGTGATTATAACACAGTGTTAGTGATCATAACTCAGTGTTAGTGATTGTAACACAGTGTTAGTGATTGTAACACAGTGTTAGTGATTGTAACACAGTGTTAGTGATTATAACACAGTGTTAGTGATTATAACACAGTGTTAGTGATTATAACACAGTGTTAGTGATCATATCTCAGTGTTAGTGATTATAACACAGTGACTATAACACAGTGTTAGTGATCATAACTCAGTGTTAGTGATCATAACTCAGTGTTAGTGATTATAACACAGTGTTAGGGATCATAACTCAGTGTTAGTGATTATAACACAGTGATCATAACTCAGTGTTAGTGATTATAACTCAGTTAGATATGGCCTGTGTTGAATATGGCCCGTGATAGATATGACCTGTGTCAAATATGGCCCGTGTTACATATGACCTGTGTTAAATATGGCCCGTGTTAAATGTGACCTGTGTTGAATATGGTCTGTGTAAAGTATGGCCTGTGTTATAAGACCTGTTTTAAATATGACCAATGTTAAATATGGCCTGTGTCAAATATGGCCTGTGTTATAAGACCTGTTTTAAATATGACCAATGTTAAATATGGCCTGTGTCAAATATGGCCTGTGTTATAAGACCTGTTTTAAATATGACCAATGTTAAATATGGCCTGTGTCAAATATGGCCTGTGTTATAAGACCTGTTTTAAATATGACCAATGTTAAATATGGCCTGTGTCAAATATGGCCTGTGTTAGATATGGCCTGTGTCAAATATGGCCTGTGTTAAATATGGCCTGTGTTAAATATGGCCTGTGTTAAATATGGCCTGTGTTAAATACGATCTTTGTTAAATCTGGCCTGTGTTAAATACGATCTTTGTTAAATCTGGCCTGTGTTAAATACGATCTTTGTTAAATCTGGCCTGTGTTAAATACGATCTTTGTTAAATCTGGCCTTTGTTAAATACGATCTTTGTTAAATCTGGCCTGTGTTAAATACGATCTTTGTTAAATCTGGCCTGTGTTACATACGATCTTTGTTAAATCTGGCCTGTGTTAAATACGATCTTTGTTAAATCTAGCCTGTGTTAAATACGATCTTTGTTAAATCTGGCCTGTGTTAAATACGATCTTTGTTAAATATGGCCTGTGTTAAATACGATCTTTGTTGAATAGTATTTTGTGTGCCAGATTATCTGTTCGCTCGAAACAATTACATTCTAAGATAATATCCCGAAGGTCTGGATGTCAACATCACGCCTGACTTTTCTCTCTTTCCATATGTGACATTGGACATTGCCGTGGAGGCAAGTATGTGAGGGTATGTATATATGTATATATGTACGTGTATGTGTATGTATATGTATGTATATATTGGAAAGGATCACAATTTTGCGATTGATCAAGATATTCCTATGAGTCCACGGGGAAAATGAAACACGAAAAGTTGCCAGGTGCACTTTCGTGTAATAATCACATCATCAGGGGAGACACAAGAGAGAAATATAACAGTCAGTTGATATACATCGAAGAGACGTAGCTAGGACGCCATTTGGTAAACATGTGATTGTCCAAATGGCGTCGTAGCTTCGTCTCTTCGTTGTATATCAACTGACTGTTATATTTCTCTCTTGTGTCTCCCCTGATGATGTGATTATTACACGAAAGTGCACTTAGGAACTTATCGTGTTTCATTTCCCCGTGGACTTATAGGAATGTATATATGAGTATATGTGTATATGTTGATATATATATGTATATATATGTATATATGCATGTATGGTCGTTCATGTACATATGTGTGTATATGAGTGGATGGGCCATTCTTCGTCTGTTTCCTTCCGCTACCTCACTGACGAGGGAAACAAGGAATAAGCATAATAACATAATAAGAAAATAACGAGTCTATGAGAATAGTATAGTTCACCTTAAACCTATCGACGTGATTCCGTTTTCTATGGTATGTGAGTTTATTTTTTTTTTTTTCGGCCAAGCAGCTATGGCAACAGCTGTTCTCTCATCACGTTTTCTATTCAGTCGTCAGATTATAACGAGAAGGTCGTTATAACTTGACCAATAAGGACCGCATACGTTATAGCGGTCACGTTAACCCTCAGTCGTCGTTGATCGTCGTTTAATCCACGAATAATTAACGACTGAAGCGATGTTTATAAGTTGAGTGACGTCAGAAGGGCTTCGGGATTGTTTTGAAAAAGTGGACGATGCCCGACTTCGATTCGTTGCAGTGGCTTTGGCTTGGACAGACTCACGATCAAAATATAAATACCTTAACGTTTACGAAAATAATTTTACGACATATATACCTTGAATAACACTCATTAAACATAATTTAGTAAGTCTATTATCTAAAACGAACGTTATAAAAGAGAAACAAGAGGTTTTGCAAGTCATTTTTCAATGGATTGAGACAATGGTTTGGGGCGGGGGGCCTTTCGAACACCGAAGCTTCATTTAAGGGTTCAGATCCGAAGATGATATAGGTTTACGAGCCCTCGCTCGCGACCACCATTTGTTGTGTTGTTGTTGGTGAGTGAGTGAGTGACAAGGTCGTGGCAGAAGGTTCCTGAAGGAGGAGAGAAGGGAGGGAGGCGTTCGAGTCTCCAACGAAATGGCCAGGGTTCCCGAAAGAGGAAGGGTTCGAGTCTTCAACGAACCGAGGTAAGATATTTGGAGTGTGTGAAGGATGAATCAAAGGGTCATTTCGTAAAATGTGTCGGATCGGGGATGGTCAACTGGCTAGGTGGAGTTGCCAGCTAGCCAGCTTAGGCTAGGCTAGGCTCACGGGGTGCTAGCCACTCGATAGATGCTGGCTAGGCTTGGCTGAGGGGTGTGCCAACCACTCGATAGATACTGGCTAGGCTACGGGGGTGTGCTAACCACTCGATAGATGCTGGCTAGGCTCACGGGGTGCTAGCCACTCGATAGATGCTGGCTAGGCTTGGCTGAGGGGTGTGCCAACCACTCGATAGATACTGGCTAGGCTACGGGGGTGTGCTAACCACTCGATAGATGCTGGCTAGGCTAGGCAGAGGGGGTGCTAGCCACTCGATAGATGTTGGCTAGGCTTGGCTGAGAGAGTGCTAGCCACTTGATAGATGCTGGCTAGGCTACGGGGGTGTGCTAACCACTCGATAGATGCTAGGCTAGGCTTGGCTGAGGGGGTGCCAACCACTCGATAGATACTGGCTAGGCTAGGCTGAGGGGGTGCCAACAACTCGATAGATGTTGGCTAGGCTTGGCTGAGAGAGTGCTAGCCACTTGATAGATGCTGGCTAGGCTACGAGGGTGTGCTAACCACTCGATAGATGTTGGCTAGGCTTGGCTGAGAGAGTGCTAGCCACTTGATAGATGCTGGCTAGGCTTCGGGGGTGCTAACCGATCGATAGATGTTAGCTAGGCTAGGTTGACGGGGTGTCAACCACTCGATAGATGCTGGCTAGGCAATTAACCATTCGTAATTAGGCCTGATATCAATTAGCCATTCGTAATTGGGCAGGATCTCAATTAGCCATTCGTAATTGGGCAGGATCTCAATTAGCCATTCGTAATTGGGCAGGATCTCAATTAGCCATTCGTAATTGGGCATGTATTTCGTCAAAAGGGTCAAAAGTGGGTCTTAAATGCTCAGCCAGTAACTGCTGAGTTGATTGAGATCTTTCAACTCCTTTGCCACTGATGTATTGAAGGATCTTTCAACTCCTTTGCCACTGATGTATTGAAGGGACTTTCAACTCCTTTGCCACTGAGGTATTGAAGGATCTTTCAACTCCTTTGCCACTGAGGTATTGAAGGATCTTTCAACTCCTTTGCCACTGAGGTATTGAAGGATCTTTCAACTCCTTTGCCACTGAGGTATTGAAGGATCTTTCAACTCCTTTGCCACTGAGGTATTGAAGGATCTTTCAACTCCTTTGCCACTGAGGTATTGAAGGATCTTTCAACTCCTTTGCCACTGAGGTATTGAAGGATCTTTCAACTCCTTTGCCACTGAGGTACTGAAGGGACTTTCAACTCCTTTGCCACTGAGGTATTGAAGGATCTTTCAACTCCTTTGCCACTGAGGTATTGAAGGGACTTTCAACTCCTTTGCCACTGAGGTATTGAAGGATCTTTCAACTCCTTTGCCACTGAGGTATTGAAGGGTCTTTCAACCCCTTTGCCACTGAGGTATTGAAGGGTCTTTCAACCCCTTTGCCACTGAGGTATTGAAGGGTCTTTCAACTCCTTTGCCACTGAGGTATTGAAGGGTCTTTCAACTCCTTTGCCACTGAGGTATTGAAGGGTCTTTCAACTCCTTTGCCACTGAGGTATTGAAGGATCTTTCAACCCCTTTGCCACTGAGGTATTGAAGGATCTTTCAACCCCTTTGCCACTGAGGTATTGAAGGGTCTTTCAACTCCTTTGCCACTGATGTATTGAAGGGACTTTCAACTCCTTTGCCACTGATGTATTGAAGGGACTTTCAACTCCTTTGCCACTGAGGTATTGAAGGGTCTTTCAACTCCTTTGCCACTGATGTATTGAAGGGACTTTCAACTCCTTTGCCACTGAGGTATTGAAGGATCTTTCAACCCCTTTGCCACTGAGGTATTGAAGGGACTTTCAACCCCTTTGCCACTGAGGTATTGAAGGGACTTTCAACTCCTTTGCCACTGAGGTATTGAAGGGACTTTCAACTCCTTTGCCACTGAGGTATTGAAGGATCTTTCAACTCCTTTGCCACTGAGGTATTGAAGGGTCTTTCAACTCCTTTGCCACTGAGGTATTGAAGGATCTTTCAACTCCTTTGCCACTGAGGTATTGAAGGATCTTTCAACTCCTTTGCCACTGAGGTATTGAAGGATCTTTCAACTCCTTTGCCACTGAGGTATTGAAGGATCTTTCAACTCCTTTGCCACTGAGGTATTGAAGGGACTTTCAACTCCTTTGCCACTGAGGTATTGAAGGGACTTTCAACCTCCTTTGCCACGGTATTGAAGGGTTTTCCATTGCGATGTGTTAAAGGATCTTCACTCCTTTGCACTGAGGAATTGAAACTCTTCAATCCTTGATGAGTTGATGGATTTTAACCCATCAACTGTGTAATTGAAGGACTTTCAACTCATTTGCCAATGAGGGTATTGAGGGGTTGTGTTATAGGCAGATTTTCAGGTGTTTTCTTTAATTTGGCGGGAAGTAAACCATCAAAGTTCAATTTGGCTGGATGTAAACCATCAAAGGGTCAATTTGGCTGGATGTAAACCATCAAAGGGTCAATTTGGCGAGATGTAAACCATCATAGGGTCAATTTGACGGGAAGTAAACCATCAAAGGGTCAATTTGGCGAAATGTAAACCATCAAAGGGTCAATTTGGCGAGATGTAAACCATCATAGGGTCAATTTGGCGGGATGTAAACCATCAAAGGGTCAATTTGGCGGGATGTAAACCATCAAAGGGTCAATTTGGCTGGATGTAAACCATCAAAGGGTCAATTTGGCGGGATGTAACCCATCAAAGGGTCAATTTAGCGGGATGTAAACCATCAAAGGGTCAATTTGGCGGGATGTAAATCATCAAAGGGTCAATTTGGCGAGATGTAAACCATCAAAGGGTCAATTTGGCTGGATGGAAACCATCAAAGGGTCAATTTGGAGGGATGTAAACCATCAAAGGGTCAATTTGGAGGGATGTAAACCATCATAGGGTCAATTTGGGGGGATGTAAACCATCATAGGGTCAATTTGACGGGAAGTAAGCCATCAAAGGGTGAATTTGGCGGGAAGTAAGCCATCAAAGGGTCAATTTGGCGAGATGTAAACCATCAAAGGGTCAATGTGGCTGGATGTAAACCATCAAAGGGTCAATTTGGCGAGATGTAAACCATCAAAGGGTCATTTTGGCGGGATGTAAACCATCAAAGGGTCAATTTGACGGGATACAAACCATCAAAGGGTCAATTTGGCGGGATGTAAACCATCAAAGGGTCAATTTAGCGGGATGTAAACCATCAAAGGGTCAATTTGGGGGGATGT
Source organism: Panulirus ornatus (assembly GCF_036320965.1). NCBI lineage: Eukaryota > Metazoa > Arthropoda > Malacostraca > Decapoda > Palinuridae > Panulirus > Panulirus ornatus. Next base: position 9,678,511 of record NC_092284.1, read on the forward strand.
AAACCATCAAAGGGTCAATTTGGCTGGATGTAAACCATCAAAGGGTCAATTTGGCGAGAAGTAAACCATCAAAGGGTCAATTTGGCGCGAAGTAAACCATCAAAGGGTCAATTTGACGGGATACAAACCATCAAAGGGTCAATTTGGCGAGATGTAAACCATCAAAGGGTCAATTTGGCGGGATGTAAACCATCAAAGGGTCAATTTTGGCGCTAAGTAAACCATCAAACACCCACCCCCCACCCTAGACCCTGTGTTCGGTCCCTTAGCACCGAAGGGCCCCGCCCTTGAGCATAGGGCCCCCGCACCTCCTGAGCTGTAGGGAGGTTTAATCTCCCTGCTTGCATGAGGGTGGCAAAAGGGCGTTTGCCTTCAAAGGGCGCGAGGGCGAGAGAGAGAGAGAGAGAGAGAGAGAGAGAGAGAGAGAGAGAGAGAGAGAGAGAGAGAGAGAGATACACCACCCCACACTGCCTTGTACAGGAGGGCCACAGTTCACTAGGGCGAGTGAGTGAGTGAGGGTGTGAGTGAGTGGAGCCTCTGCTTTCTTGTCAGGTACGAGAGAGAGAGAGAGAGAGAGAGAGAGAGAGAGAGAGAGAGAGAGAGAGAGAGAGAGAGAGAGAGAGAGTCGTCATGTGTCAAGGGGGGAAATTGCCAGCTGGCTCCGGGAAATGAGTTAGAGGCTGGTGTGGAAGAGGACGTGGCGTCATTTCTGTTGCAGGTGGGGGAACTGTGATGTTGTCTGTCACTGTTGTGGAAAAGGTCACTGCTGTGCACCGTCAGGGGGGAAAAGGTCACTGCTGTGCACCGTCAGGGGGGAAAAGGTCACTGCTGTGCACCGTCAGGGGGGAAAAGGTCACTGCTGTGCACCGTCAGGGGGGAAAAGGTCACTGCTGTGCACCGTCAGGGGGGAAAAGGTCACTGCTGTGCACCGTCAGGGGGGAAAAGGTCACTGCTGTGCACCGTCAGGGGGGAAAAGGTCACTGCTGTGCACCGTCAAGGGGGAAAAGGTCACTGCTGTGCACCGTCAGGGGGGAAAAGGTCACTGCTGTGCACCGTCAGGGGGGAAAAGGTCACTGCTGTGCACCGTCAGGGGGGAAAAGGTCACTGCTGTGCACCGTCAGGGGGGAAAAGGTCACTGCTGTGCACCGTCAGGGGGGAAAAGGTCACTGCTGTGCACCGTCAGGGGGGAAAAGGTCACTGCTGTGCACCGTCAGGGGGAAAAGGTCACTGCTGTGCACCGTCAGGGGAAAAGGTCATTGTGGAAAAGGTCACTGTTGTGCACTGTCAGGGGAAAAGGTCACTGTTGTGCACCGTCAGAAGGAAAGGGTCACTGTTGTGCACTGTCAGGGGGAAAAGGTCACTGCTGTGCACCGTCAGAAGAAAAGGGTCACTGTTGTGCACCGTCAAGGGAAAAGGTCACTGCTGTGCACCGTCAGGGGGGGAAAAGGTCACTGCTGTGCACCGTCAGGGGGAAAAGGTCACTGTTGTACACCGTCAGGGGGAAAGGTCATTGTGGAAAAGGTCACTGCTATGCATCGTCAGGGGAAAAGGTCACTGTGGAAAAGGTCACTATTGTGCACCGTCAGGGAAAAAAGGTCATTGTGGAAAAGGTCACTGTTGTGCACCGTCAGGGAAAAAAGGTCATTGTGGAAAAGGTCACTTCTGTTCACTGTCAGGGGAAAAGGTCACTGTTGTACACCGTCAGGGGAAAAGGTCATTGTGGAAAAGGTCACTGTTGTACACCGTCAGGGGAAAAGGTCACTGTTGTACACTGTCGTGTGGAAGGCGTAGACAGCATCTATTTGCAGTGTTCATTTCCTTCCTTGTCGTCATCCATGGCCCATTTCCCTCCTTATCATGCAATGTCCATTTCCACCATTTCCCTCCTTGTCATCATGCAATGTCCATTTCCTTCCTCGTCCTTATGCAGAACCCATTTCCCTCTCTGAAGCTAGCCAGTACTTTGTAACCCCATTTCTTTTCTATCTCCATTTCGCATTTTCAGTTCCCGGCAACGTCCCTTTTCACCATCCGCCGCCTTTCTCTTGTACACCGCCATATCACACGCACTCGTTCCCCATCGGCAAAGCTGAGAGAACTCTCGCTGAAAACATGATTTCTTATCCTAATCTGAAGTCACTCATAGTCCTGGTGTTTACTAGGACAAGAGGCGTTTTGAGTGTTGTATTCACTGTACAGTAGAGGAAAAAAAAGAGAATGTTTCTGCCCAATTTCTTCCTTTCACATGAAAAAGAAGAAATTTTGTAGTTGATTCTGTCTGAAGTGATTTTCGGATGTGAGATTCAAATCAGTATTTGACACTTGAATCTCTTCGAAGTCTACGCTATTTCAGATGAGAATCATTTAAGCCTTTAGGTCATAAGGCATATTTCTAAGGGAAGGAATTAGCTTGCATGCTCTTCTTTGAACTCATTCTAGTTTTAACTTCGTCACTGAAGAGTCTTGGTGACCAGAATCGAGCATCGAACCCAGACTGATGTCTGACTAGGTCGTGGCTTTTCAGAACGTGTTTGGAAATCAGCTGTCGTCTTGTGTTAGGGAGTTTACATCTGACGTGTTGAAGGAAGTAAACCACTTTAGTGGGTCAGGTGTTAGCAAGGGAGACTTCACTTCTGTCCTTGTCCTCTTACAAAGTCCATGTGACCCCATGTATACCCATGTATACCCTATGTATATCCTTGTCTAAACACTTGGTCCATTTACCCCTTCCTTGTAACACAAAATGCGTATTGTTACAATTATCTCCCCTCGTTCCCAATAATTGTTTCAGTTATTAATGATGTGTTTAGTTTTCTAAGGTACTTTATATTCTTTTGAAGAGTTTTATTATTGTATGTTAGAATAAGGTACTTTATATTCTTTTGAAGAATCTTATAATCCCATGTTACAATATGAAATTTTGTTTATTAGACTGTAAATGAATTAATAACTGTGGTTTCGGTGCATTATACATGACAGCTAGAGACTGAGTGTGAACGAATGGGGCCTTTGTTGTCTTTTCCTAGCGCTACCTCGCGTACATGAGGGGGGA
>NC_092284.1:9986562-10159876 GCF_036320965.1 Panulirus ornatus
AATCACACAAACTCATTTGATTAAAATACAGTCACACAAAACTCATTTGATTAATATCAATCACGCAAAACTCATTTGATTAATATCAATCACACAAAACTCATTTGATTAAAATACAGTCACACAAAAGTCATTTAAGTAAAATACAGTCACACAAAACTCATTTGATTAATATGGATCAAACAAAACTCATTTGATTAAAATACAGTCACACAAAACTCATTTGATTAAAATACAGTCACACAAACCTCATTTAATTAAAATACAATCACACAAAACTCATTTGATTAATATGAATCAAGCAAAACTCATTTGATTAAAATACAGTCACACGAAACTCATTTGATTAATATCATTCACACAAAACTCATTTGATTAAAATAAAGTAACACAAAACTCATTTGATTAATATCAATCATACAAACCTCATTTGATTTAACTACCTTCACACAAAAGTCTTTTGTTTAACATCAATCAAGCAAAACTCATTTGATTGAAATACAATCACACACAAAACTCATTTGATTAATATCAATCACACATAACTTGTTTGATTAAAATACATTCACACAAAACTCATTTTTTTAATATCAATCACACAAACCTCATTTCATTGAAGTACAGTCACTCAAAACTCATTTAATTAATATCAATCACCCAAAACTCAATTGATTAAAATACAGCCTCACAAAACACGTTTGATCAATATCAATCACACAAAAGTCATTTGATTAAATTATGCTCACAGAAAACTCATTTGATTAGTATCAATCACACAAAACTAATTTGATTGAAATACATTCAGAGAAAACTCATTTGATTAACATCATTCACACAAACCTCATTTGATTAAAATACAGTTACACTAAAACTCATTTGATTAATATCAATCACACAAACCTTATTTGATTAAGATACAGTCACATAAAACTCATCTGATTAATATTAATCACTCAACACTCATTTGATCAAAATACCGTCACACAAAACTCATTTGATTGACATCAATCACACAAAGCTAATTTGATTGAACTACAGTCACACAAAACTCATTTGATTAATATCAAACACACAAATCTTATTTGATTAATATCAATCACACAAAACTTATTTGATTAAAATATAGTCACGCAAAATTCAATTGATTAGTATCAATCACACAAAACTCAATTGACTAAAATACAGTCATATAAAACTCATTTGGTAAATATAAAATATAAAAAACTCATTTCATTAAAATAGTCACACAAAACTCATTTGAGCATTATCAATCAGTAAAATCTTTTTTGATTAAAGTACAGTCACAAAAAGCTCATTTGATTAATATCAAACAAAATTCATTTGATTAAAAGACAGTTACAGAAAACTCATTTGATTAATATCAGTCACATAAACCTCATTTGACTTAAATACAGTCACACAAATCTCATTTGATTAAAATACTGTAACACAAAACTCATATGATTAAAATACTGTCACAAAAAACGCATTTGATTTAAATACAGTTCCACAAGATTCATTTGATTCATAACAATCACACAAAACCCATTTGATTGAAATACTCTCATACAAAAGTCACTTGATTAATATCAATCACACAAAACCAATTTGATTAGAATATAGTCACACAAAAATAATTTCAGTAATATCACACAAAACTCATATGATGAAAATACAGTCACACAAAAGTCATTTAATTAATATCAATCACACGAAACTCATTTGATTAAAAAACAGTCACACAGAACACCTTTGATTAATATCAATCACACGAATCTCATTTGATTAAAATACAGTCACACAAAACTCAATTGATTAATAACAATGCCACAAAACTCATTTTATTTAAATATAGTCACACTAATCTCTTTTGAGTAATGTTAATCACACAAAACTTATTTGATTAAAATACAGTCACACAAAACTCATTTGATTGATATCAATCACCGAAAACTAATTTGATTAAATTATACTCACACAAAACTCATTTGATTAATATCATTTACACAAAATTCATTTGATTAAAATACAGTCACACAACACTCATTTGGTTAATATAAATCATACAAAACTCATTTGATTAAAATACAGACACACAAAACTCATTTGAGCAATATCAATCACAAACATCTTTTTTGATTAAAATACAGTCACACAAAGCTCATTTGATTAATATCAATCATACAAAACTCATTCGATTAAAAGACAGTTACACAAAACTCATTTGATTAATATCAATCACACAAAACTCATTTGATTAAAATACAGTCAAACAAAACTCATTTGAGTTTAATACTGTGAGACAAAACTCATTTGTTTGAACTACACTCACACAAAACTCATTTAATTAATATCAATCACAAAAAACCAATTTGATTAAAATAGAGTCACACAAAACTCATTTGATTAATATCAATCACACAAAACTGTTACGATTAAAATACAGTCACGCAAAACTCATTCAATTAAAATATTGTGACACAAAACTCATTTGATTGAACTACAGTCAAACAAAACTCATTTAATTAATATCAATCACCCTAAACTCAATTGATTAAAGTACAGTCTCACAAAACTCATTTGATTAATATCAATCACACAAAAGTCATTTGATTAAATTATACTCACACAAAACTCATTTGATTAATATCAATCACACAAAACTAATTTGATGGAAATACATTCAGACAAAACTCATTTGATTAATATCATTCACACAAAACTCATTTGATTAAAATACAGTTACACCAAACTCATTTGATTAATATCAATCACACAAAGCTTATTTGATTAAGATAGAGTCACATAAAACTCATCTGGATAATATCAATCACTCAACACTCATTTGATCAAAATACCGTCACACAAAACTCATTTGATTAATATCAATCACAAAAAGCTCATTTGATTGAACTACAGTCACACAAACCTCCTTTGATTAATATTAATCCTACAAAACTCATTTGATTAAAATACAGTCACACAAAGCTCATTTAGTTAAAATACAGTCACACAAAACTATATGATTAATATGAATCAAGCAAAACTCATTTGATTAAAATACAGTCACGCGAAATTCATTTGATTAATATCAATCACACAAAACTCCTTTGATTAAAATAAAGTAACACAAAACTCATTTGATTAATATCAATCACACAAACCTCATTTGATTTAACTACCTTCACACAAAATTCTTTTGTTTAATATCAGTCAAGCAAAACTCATTTGATTGAAATACAATCACACAAAACTCATTTGATTAATATCAATCACACTTAATTTTTTGATTAAAATATATTCACACAAAACTCATTTGTTTAATATCAATCACACAAACCTCATTTGATTGAAGTACAGTAACACAAAACTCATTTAATTAATATCAATCACTCAAAACTCAATTGATTAAAATACAGTCTCACAAAACTCGTTTGATCAATATCAATCACATAAAAGTCATTTGATTAAATTATACTCACAGAAAACTCATTTGATTAATATCAATCACACAAAACTAATTTGATTGAAATACATTCAGACAAAACTCATTTGATTAACATCATTCACACAAACCTCATTTGATTAAAATACAGTTACACCAAACTCATTTGATTAATATCAATCACACAAAGCTTATTTGATTAAGATACAGTCACATAAAACTTATCTGATTAATATGAATCACTCAACACTCATTTGATCAAAATACCGTCACACAAAACTCATTTGATTAATATCAATCACACAAAGCTAATTTGATTGAACTACAGTCACACAAAACTCATTGGATTAATATCAAACACACAAATCTCATTTGATTAATATCAATCACACAAAACTCATTTGATTAAAATACAGTCACACAAAACTCATTTAAGTGAAATACACTCACACAAAACTCATTTGATTAATATGAATCAAACAAAACTCATTTGATTAATATCAATCACACATAACTTTTTTGATTAAGATACAGTCACACAAATTTCATTTGTTTAATATCAATCACATAAACCTCATTTGATTGAAGTAGAGTCACACAAAACTGATTTGATTAATATCAATCACACAAAACATATTTGATTAAAATATAGTCACGCAAAATTCAATTGATCAATATCAATCACACAAAACTCAATTGACTAAAATACAGTCATATAAAACTCATTTGGTAAATATAGATTATAAAAAACTCATTTGATTAAAATAGTCACACAAAACTCATTTGAGCATTATCAATCAGTAAAATCTTTTTTCATTAAAGTACAGTCACAAGAAGCTCATTTGATTAATATCAAACAAAATTCATTTGATTAAAAGACAGTTACAGAAAACTCATTTGATTAATATCAGTCACATAAACCTCATTTGACTTAAATACAGTCACACAAATCTCATTTGATTAAAATACTGTAACACAAAACTCATATGATTAAAATACTCTCACAAAAAACGCATTTGATTTAAACACAGTTCCACAAGATTCATTTGATTCATAACAATCACACAAAACCCATTTGATTGAAATACTCTCATACAAAAGTCACTTGAATAATATCAATCACACAAAACTAATTTGATTAAAATATAGTCAGACAAAAATCATTTCAGTAATATCACACAAAACTCATATGATGAAAATTCAGTCACACAAAACTCATTTAATTAATATCAATCACACGAAACTCATTTGATTAAAAAAGAGTCAAACAAAACACCTTTGATTTATATGAATCACACGAATCTCATTTGATTAAAATAGTCACAAAACTCAATTGATTAATAACAATTCCACAAAACTCATTTTATTTAAATATAGTCACACAAATCTCTTTTGAGTAATGTTAATCACACAAAACTTATTTGATTAAAATACAGTCACACAAAACTCATTTGATTGATATCAATCACGGAAAACTAATTTGATTAAATTATACTCACACAAAACTCATTTGATTATATCATTCACACAAAACTCATTTGATTAAAATACAGTCACACAACACTCATTTGGTTAATATAAATCATACAAAACTCATTTGATTAAAATACAGACACACAAAACTCATTTGAGCAATATCAATCACAAAAATCATCTTTGATTAAAATACAGTCACACAAAGCTCATTTGATTAATATCAATCATAAAAAACTCATTCGATTAAAAGACAGTTACACAAAACTCATTTGATTAATATCAATCACACAAAACTCATTTGATTAAAATACAGTCAAACAAAACTCATTTGAATTTAATACTGTGAGACAAAACTCATTTGTTTGAACTACAGTCACACAAAATTCATTTAATCAATATCAATCACACAAAACCAATTTGATTAAAAGAGAGTCACACAAAACTCATTTGATTAATATCAATCACACAAAACTCATACGATTAAAATACAGTCACGCAAAACTCAATCAATTAAAATACTGTGACACAAAACTCATTTGATTGAACTACAGTCACACAAAACTCATTTAATTAATATCAATCACCCAAAACTCAATTGATTAAAGTACAGTCTCACAAAACTCATTTGATTAATATCAATCACACAAAAGTCATTTGATTAAATTATACTCACACAAAACTCATTTGATTAATATCAATCACACAAAACTAATTTGAGGGAAATACATTCAGACAAAACTCATTTGATTAAAATACAGTTACACCAAACTCATTTGATTAATATCAATCACACAAAGCTTATTTGATTAAGATAGAGTCACATAAAACTCATCTGGATAATGTCAATCACTCAACACTCATTTGATCAAAATACCGTCACACAAAACTCATTTGATTAATATCAATCACACAAAGCTCATTTGATTGAACTACTATCACACAAAACTCATTTGATTAATATCAATCACACAAAACTCATCTTGATTAAAATACAGTCACACAAAACTCATTTAATTAAGATACAGTCACACAAAACTATTTGATTAATGTGAATCAAGCAAAACTCATTTGATTAATATACAGTCACGCGAAACTCATTTGATTAATACCAATCACACAAAACTCATTTGATTAAAATAAAGTAACACAAAACTCATTTGATTAATATCAATCACACAAACCTCATTTGATTTAACTATCTTGACACAAAACTCTTTTGTTTAATATCAATCAAGCAAAACTCATTTGATTGAAATACAATCACACAAAACTCATTTGATTAATATCAATCACACATAACTTTTTTGATTAAAATACATTCACACAAAACTCATTTGTTTAATATCAATCACACAAACCTCATTTGATTGAAGTACAGTCACACAAAACTCATTTAATTAATATCAATCACCCAAAACTCAATTGATTAAAATACAGTCTCACAAAACTCGTTTGATCAATATCAATCACGCAAAAGTCATTTGATTAAATTATACTCACAGAAAACTCATTTGATTAATATCAATCACACAAAACTAATTTGATTGAAATACATTCAGACATAACTCATTTGATTAACATCATTCACACAAACCTCATTTGATTAAAATACAGTTACACCAAACTCATTTGATTAATATCAATCACACAAAGCTTATTTGATTAAGATACAGTCACAATACTTATCTGATTAATATGAATCACCCAACACTCATTTGATCAAAATACCGTCACACAAAACTCATTTGATTAATATCAATCACACAAAGCTAATTTGATTGAACTACAGTCACACAAAACTCATTTGATTAATATCAAACACACAAATCTCATTTGATTAATATCAATCACAAAAAACTCATTTGATAAAAATACATTCACACAAAACTCATTTAAGTGAAATTCAGTCACACAAAACTCATTTGATTAATATGAATCAAACAAAACTCATTTAATTAATATCAATCACACATAACTTTTTTGATTAAAATACAGTCACACAAATTTCATTTGTTTAATATCAATCACATAAACCTCATTTGATTGAAGTACAGTCACACAAAACTGATTTGATTAATATCAATCACACAAAACTTATTTGATTAAAATATAGTCACGCAAAATTCAATTGATTAATATCAATCACACAAAACTCAATTGACTAAAATACAGTCATATAAAACTCATTTGGTAAATATAAATTATAAAAAACTCATTTGATTAAAAGTCACAAAAATCATTTGAGCTTTATCAATCAATAAAATCTTTTTTCATTAAAGTGCAGTCACAAAAAGCTCATTTGATTAATATCAAACAAAATTCATTTGATTAAAAGACAGTTACAGAAAACTAATTTGATTAATATCAGTCACATAAACCTCATTTGACTTAAATACAGTCACACAAATCTCATTTGATTGAAATACTGTAACACAAAACTCATATGATTAAAATACTGTCACAAAAAACGCATTTGATTTAAACACAGTTCCACAAGATTCATTTGATTCATAACAATCACACAAAACCCATTTGATTGAAATACTCTCATACAAAAGTCACTTGAATAATATCAATCACACAAAACTAATTTGATTAAAATATAGTCACAGAAAAATCATTTCAGTAATATCACACAAAACTCATATGATGAAAATACAGTCACACAAAACTCATTTAATTAATATCAATCACACGAAACTCATTTGATTAAAAAACAGTCACACAAAACACCTTTGATTAATATCAATCACACGAATCTCATTTGATTAAAATACAGTAACACAAAACTCAATTGATTAATAACTATCCCACAAAACTCATTGTATTTAAATATAGTCACACAAATCTCTTTTGAGTAATGTTAATCACACAAAACTTATTTGATTGAAATACAGTGACACAAAACTCATTTGATTGATATCAATCACGGAAAACTAATTTGATTAAATTATACTCACACAAAACTCATTTGATTAATATCATTCACACAAAACTCATTTGATTGAAATACAGTCACACAACACTCATTTGGTTAATATAAATCATACAAAACTCATTTGATTAAAATACAGACACACTAAAATCATTTGAACAATATCAATCACAAAAATCTTTTTTGATTAAAATACAGTCACACAAAGCTCATTTGATTAATATCAATCATACAAAACTCATTCGATTAAAGGACAGTTACACAAAACTCATTTGATTAATATCAATCACACAAAACTCATTTGATTAAAATACAGTCAAACAAAACTCATTTGAGTTTAATACTGTGAGACAAAATTCATTTGTTTGAACTACAGTCACACAAAATTCATTTAATTAATATCAATCACACAAAACCAATTTGATTAAAATAGAGTCACACAAAACTCATTTGATTAATATCAATCACACAAAACTCATACGATTAAAATACAGTCACGCAAAACTCATTCAATTAAAATACTGTGACACGAAACTCATTTGATTGAACTACAGTCACACAAAACTCATTTAATTAATATCAATCACCCAAAACTCAATTGATTAAAGTAGAGTCTCACAAAACTCATTTGATTAATATCAATCACACAAAAGTCATTTGATTAAATTATACTCACACAAAACTCATTTGATTAATATCAATCACACAAAACTAATTTGATGGAAATACATTCAGACAAAACTCATTTGATTAATATCATTCACACAAAACTCATTTGATTAAAATACAGTTACACCAAACTCATTAGATTAATATCAATCACACAAAGCTTATTTGATTAAGACAGAGTCACATAAAACTCATCTGGATAATATCAATCACTCAACACTCATTTGACCAAAATACCGTCACACAAAACTCATTTGATTAATATCAATCACACAAAGCTCATTTGATTGAACTACAGTCACACAAAATTCATTTGATTAATATCAATCACACAAAACTAATTTGATTGAAATACATTCAGACAAAACTCATTTGATTAACATCATTCACACAAACCTCATTTGATTAAAATACAGTTACACCAAACTCATTTGATTAATATCAATCACACAAAGCTTATTTGATTAAGATACAGTCACATAAAACTTATCTGATTAATATGAATCACTCAACACTCATTTGATCAAAATACCGTCACACAAAACTCATTTGATTAATATCAATCACGCAAAGCTAATTTGATTGAACTACAGTCACACAAAACTCATTTGATTAATATCAAACACACAAATCTCATTTGATTAATATCAATCACACAAAACTCATTTGATTAAAATACAGTCACACAAACTCATTTAAGTGAAATACAGTCACACAAAACTCATTTGATTAATATGAATCAAACAAAACTCATTTGATTAATATCAATCACACATAACTTTTATGATTGAAATACAGTCACACAAATTTCATTTGTTTAATATCAATCACATAAACCTCATTTGGTTGAAGTACAGTCACAGAAAACTGATTTGATTAATATCAATCACACAAAACTTATTTGATTAAAATATAGTCACGCAAAATTCAATTGATCAATATCAATCACACAAAACTCAATTGACTAAAATACAGTCATATAAAACTCATTTGGTAAATATAGATTATAAAAAACTCATTTGATTAAAATAGTCACACAAAACTCATTTGAGCATTATCAATCAGTAAAATCTTTTTTCATTAAAGTAAAGTCACAAAAAGCTCATTTGATTAATATCAAACAAAATTCATTTGATTAAAAGACAGTTACAGAAAACTCATTTGATTAATATCAGTCACATAAACCTCATTTGACTTAAATACAGTCACACAAATCTCATTTGATTAAAATACTGTAACACAAAACTCATATGATTAAAATACTCTCACAAAAAACGCATTTGATTTAAACACAGTTCCACAAGATTCATTTGATTCATAACAATCACAAAAAACCCATTTAATTGAAATACTCTCATACAAAAGTCACTTGATTAATATCAATCACACAAAACTAATTTGATTAAAATATAGTCACACAAAAATCATTTCAGTAATATCACACAAAACCCATATGATGAAAATACAGTCACACAAAACTCATTTAATTAATATCAATCACACGAAACTCATTTGATTAAAAAAGAGTCACACAAAACACCTTTGATTAATATCAATCACACGAATCTCATTTGATTAAAATACAGTCACAAAACTCATTTGATTAATAACAATCCCACAAAACTCATTTTATTTAAATATAGTCACACAAATCTCTTTTGAGTAATGTTAATCACACAAAACTTATTTGATTAAAATACAGTCACACAAAACTCATTTGATTGATATCAATCACGGAAAACTAATTTGATTAAATTATACTCACACAAAACTCATTTGATTAATATCATTCACACAAAACTCATTTGATTAAAATACAGTCACACAACACTCATTTGGTTAATATAAATCATACAAAACTCATTTGATTAAAATACAGACACACAAAACTCATTTGAGCAATATCAATCACAAAAATCTTTTTTGATTCAAATACAGTCACACAAAGCTCATTTGATTAATATCAATCATAAAAAACTCATTCGATTAAAAGACAGTTACACAAAACTCATTTGATTAATATCAATCACACAAAACTCATTTGATTAAAATACAGTCAAACAAAACTCATTTGAGTTTAATACTGTGAGACAAAACTCATTTGTTTGAACTACAGTCACACAAAATTCATTTAATCAATATCAATCACACAAAACCAATTTTATTAAAATAGAGTCACACAAAACTCATTTGATTAATATCAATCACACAAAACTCATACGATTAAAATACAGTCATGCAAAACTCAATCAATTAAAATACTGTGACACAAAACTCATTTGATTGAACTACAGTCACACAAAACTCATTTAATTAATATCAATCACCCAAAACTCAATTGATTAAAGTACAGTCTCACAAAACTCATTTGATTAAGATCAATCACACAAAAGTCATTTGATTAAATTATACTCACACAAAACTCATTTGATTAATATCAATCACACAAAACTAATTTGATTGAAATACATTCAGACAAAACTCATTTGATTAATATCATTCACACAAAACTCATTTGATTAAAATACGGTTACACCAAACTCATTTGATTAATATCAATCACACAAAGCTTATTTGATTAAGATAGAGTCACATAAAACTCATCTGGATAATATCAATCACTCAACACTCATTTGATCAAAATACCGTCACACAAAACTCATTTGATTAAAATCAAACACACAAAGCTCATTTGATTGAACTACATTCACACAAAACTCATTTGATTAATATCAATCACACAAAACTCATTTGATTAAAATACAGTCACACAAAACTCATTTAATTAAAATACAGTCACACAAAACTATTTGATTAATATGAATCAAGCAAAACTCATTTGATTAAAATACAGTCACGCGAAACTCATTTGATTAATACCAATCACACAAAACTCATTTGATTAAAATAAAGTAACACAAAACTCATTTGATTAATATCAATCACACAAACCTCATTTGATTTAACTATCTTCACACAAAATTCTTTTGTTTAATATCAATCAAGCAAAACTCATTTGATTGAAATACAATCACACAAAACTCATTTGATTAATATCAATCACACATAACTTTTTTGATTAAATACATTCACACAAAACTCATTTGTTTAATATCAATCACACAAACCTCATTTGATTGAAGTACAGTCACACAAAACTCATTTAATTAATATCATTCACCCAAAAGTCAATTGATTAAAATACAGTCTCACAAAACTCGTTTGATCAATATAAATCACACAAAAGTCATTTGATTAAATTATACTCACAGAAAACTCATTTGATTAATATCAATCACACAAAACTAATTTGATTGAAATACATTCAGACAAAACTCATTTGATTAACATCATTCACACAAACCTCATTTGATTAAAATACAGTTACACCAAACTCATTTGATTAATATCAATCACACAAAGCTTATTTGATTAAGATACAGTCACATAAAACTTATCTGATTAATATGAATCACTCAACACTCATTTGATCAAAATACCGTCACACAAAACTCATTTGATTAATATCAATCACACAAAGCTAATTTGATTGAACTACAGTCACACAAAACTCATTTGATTAATATCAAACACACAAATCTCATTTGATTAATATCAATCACACAAAACTCATTTGATTAAAATACATTCACACAAAACTCATTTAAGTGAAATACAGTCACACAAAACTCATTTGATTAATATGAATCAAACAAAACTCATTTAATTAATATCAATCACACATAACTTTTTTGATTAAAATACAGTCACACAAAACTCATTTGTTTAATATCAATCACATAAACCTCATTTGATTGAAGTACAGTCACACAAAACTGATTTGATTAATATCAATCACACAAAACTTATTTGATTAAAATATAGTCACGCAAAATTCAATTGATTACTATCAATCACACAAAACTCAATTGACTAAAATACAGTCATATAAAACTCATTTGGTAAATATAAATTATAAAAAACTCATTTGATTAAAATAGTCACACAAAACTCATTTGAGCATTATCAATCAGTAAAATCTTTTTTCATTAAAGTACAGTCACAAAAAGCTCATTTGATTAATATCAAACAAAATTCATTTGATTAAAAGACAGTTACAGAAAACTCATTTGATTAATATCAGTCACATAAACCTCATTTGACTTAAATACAGTCACACAAATCTCATTTGATTAAAATACTGTAACACAAAACTCATATGATTAAAATACTGTCACAAAAAACGCATTTGATTTAAACACAGTTCCACAAGATTCATTTGATTCATAACAATCACACAAAACCCATTTGATTGAAATACTCTCATACAAAAGTCACTTGATTAATGTCAATCACACAAAACTAATTTGATTAAAATATAGTCACACAAAAATGCAATTGAGTGGGATAAGTATAAAAGAAAGAGACAGGAGGTCAAGAGAAAGGTGCAAGAGGTGAAAAAAAGGGCAAATGAGAGTTGGGGTGAGAGACTCTCAGTAAATTTTAGGGAGAATAAAAAGATGTTCTGGAAGGAGGTAAATAGGGTGCGTAAGACAAGGGAGCAAATGGGAACTTCAGTGAAGGGCGTAAATGGGGAGGTGATAACAAGTAGTGGTGATGTGAGAAGGAGATGGAATGAGTATTTTGAAGGTCTGTTGAATGTGTCTGATGACAGAGTGGCAGATATAGGGTGTTTGGGTCGAGGTGGTGTGCAAAGTGAGAGGGTTAGGGAAAATGATTTGGTAAACATAGAAGAGGTAGTAAAAGCTTTGCGGAAGATGAAAGCCGGCAAGGCAGCAGGTTTGGATGGTATTGCAGTGGAATTTATTAAAAAAGGGGGTGACTGTATTGTTGACTGGTTGGTAAGGTTATTTAATGTATGTATGACTCATAGTGAGGTGCCTGAGGATTGGCGGAATGCGTGCATAGTGCCATTGTACAAAGGCAAAGGGGATAAGAGTGAGTGCTCAAATTACAGAGGTATAAGTTTGTTGAGTATTCCTGGTAAATTATATGGGAGGGTACTGATTGAGAGGGTGAAGGCATGTACAGAGCATCAGATTGGGGAAGAGCAGTGTGGTTTCAGAAGTGGTAGAGGATGTGTGGATCAGGTGTTTGCTTTGAAGAATGTATATGAGAAATACTTAGAAAAGCAAATGGATTTGTATGTAGCATTTATGGATCTGGAGAAGGCATATGATAGAGTTGATAGGGATGCTCTGTGGAAGGTATTAAGAATATATGGTGTGGGAGGCAAGTTGTTAGAAGCAGTGAAAAGTTTTTATCGAGGATGTAAGGCATGTGTACGTGTAGGAAGAGAGGAAAGTGATTGGTTCTCAGTGAATGTAGGTTTGCGGCAGGGGTGTGTGATGTCTCCATGGTTGTTTAATTTGTTTATGGATGGGGTTGTTAGGGAGGTAAATGCAAGAGTTTTGGAAAGAGGGGCAAGTATGAAGTCTGTTGGGGATGAGAGAGCTTGGGAAGTGAGTCAGTTGTTGTTCGCTGATGATACAGCGCTGGAGGCGGATTCATGTGAGAAACTGCAGAAGCTGGTGACGGAGTTTGGTAAAGTGTGTGGAAGAAAAAAGTTAAGAGTAAATGTGAATAAGAGCAAGGTTATTAGGTGCAGTAGGGTTGAGGGTCAAGTCAATTGGGAGGTGAGTTTGAATGGAGAAAAACTGGAGGAAGTGAAGTGTTTTAGATATCTGGATGTGGATCTGTCAGCGGATGGAACCATGGAAGCGGAAGTGGATCATAGGGTGGGGGAGGGGGCGAAAATTTTGGGAGCCTTGAAAAATGTGTGGAAGTCGAGAACATTATCCCGGAAAGCAAAAATGGGTATGTTTGAAGGAATAGTGGTTCCAACAATGTTGTATGGTTGCGAGGCGTGGGCTATGGATAGAGTTGTGCGCAGGAGGATGGATGTGCTGGAAATGAGATGTTTGAGGACAATGTGTGGTGTGAGGTGGTTTGATCGAGTAAGTAACGTAAGGGTAAGAGAGATGTGTGGAAATAAAAAGAGCGTGGTTGAGAGAGCAGAAGAGGGTGTTTTGAAATGGTTTGGGCACATGGAGAGAATGAGTGAGGAAAGATTGACCAAGAGGATATATGTGTCGGAGGTGGAGGGAACGAGGAGAAGAGGGAGACCAAATTGGAGGTGGAAAGATGGAGTGAAAAGGATTTTGTGTGATCGGGGCCTGAACATGCAGGAGGGTGAAAGGAGGGCAAGAAATACAGCGAATTGGAGTGATGTGGTATACAGGGGTTGACGTGCTGTCAGTGGATTGAACCAAGGCATGTGAAGCGTCCGGGGTAAACCATGGAAAGCTGTGTAGGTATGTATATTTGCGTGTGTGGACGTGTGTATGTACATGTGTATGGGGGGGGGTTGGGCCATTTCTTTCGTCTGTTTCCTTGCGCTACCTCGCAAACGCGGGAGACAGCGACAACGTATAAAAAAAAAAAAATATAATTTCAGTAATATCACACAAAACTCATATGATGAAAATACAGTCACACAAAACTCATTTAATTAATATCAATCACACGAAGCTCATTTGATTAAAAAACAGTCACACAAAACACCTTTGATTAATATCAATCACACGAATCTCATTTGATTAAAATACAGTCACACAAAACTCAATTGATTAATAACAATCCCGCAAAACTCATTTTATTTAAATATAGTCACACAAATCTCTTTTGAGTAATGTTAATCACACAAAACTTATTTGATTAAAATACAGTCACACAAAACTCATTTGATTGATATCAATCACGGAAAACTAATTTGATTAAATTATACTCACACAAAACTCATTTGATTAATATCATTCACACAAAACTCATTTGATTGAAATACAGTCACACAACACTCATTTGGTTAATATAAATCATACAAAACTCATTTCATTAAAATACAGACACACAAAACTCATTTGAGCAATATCAATCACAAAAATCTTTTTTGATTAAAATACAGTCACACAAAGCTCATTTGATTAATATCAATCATACAAAACTCATTCGATTAAAAGACAGTTACACAAAACTCATTTGATTAATATCAATAACACAAAACTCATTTGATTAAAATACAGTCAAACAAAACTCATTTGAGTTTAATACTGTGAGACAAAATTCATTTGTTTGAACTACAGTCACACAAAATTCATTTAATTAATATCAATCACAAAAAACCAATTTGATTAAAATAGAGTCACACAAAACTCATTTGATTAATATCAATCACACAAAACTCATACGATTAAAATACAGTCACGCAAAACTCATTCAATTAAAATACTGTGACACAAAACTCATTTGATTGAACTACAGTCACACAAAACTCATTTAATTAATATCAATCACCCAAAACTCAATTGATTAAAGTACAGTCTCACAAAACTCATTTGATTAATATCAATCACACAAAAGTCATTTGATTAAATTATACTCACACAAAACTCATTTGATTAATATCAATCACACAAAAATAATTTGATGGAAATACATTCAGACAAAACTCATTTGATTAATATCATTTACACAAAACTCATTTGATTAAAATACAGTTACACCAAACTCATTTGATTAATATCAATCACACAAAGCTTATTTGATTAAGATAGAGTCACATAAAACTCATCTGGATAATATCAATCACTCAACACTCATTTGATCAAAATACCGTCGCACAAAACTCATTTGATTAATATCAATCACACAAAGCTCATTTGATTGAACTACAGTCACACAAAACTCATTTGATTAATATCAATCACACAAAACTCATTTGATTAAAATACAGTCACACAAAACCCATTTGATTAAAATACAGCCACACAAAACTATTTGATTAATATGAATCAAGCAAAACTCATTTGATTAAAATACAGTCACGCGAAACTCATTTGATTAATATCAATCACACAAAACTCATTTGATTAAAATACAATCACACAAAACTCATTTAATTAAAATACAGTCACACAAAACTATTTGATTAATATGAATCAAGCAAAACTCATTTGATTAAAATACACTCACGCAAAGCTCATTCAATTAAAATACTGTGACACAAAACTCATTTGATTGCACTACAGTCACACAAAACTCATTTAATTAATATTAATCACCCAAAACTCAATTGATTAAAGTACAGTCTCACAAAACTCATTTGATTAATATCAATCACACAAAAGTCATTTGATTAAATTATACTCACACAAAACTCATTTGATTAATATCAATCACACAAAACTAATTTGATGGAAATACATTCAGACAAAACTCATTTGATTAATATCATTCACACAAAACTCATTTGATTAAAATACAGTTACACCAAACTCATTTGATTAATATCAATCACACAAAGCTTATATGATTAAGATAGAGTCACATAAAACTCATCTGGATAATATCAATCACTCAACACTCATTTGATCAAAATACCGTCACACAAAACTCATTTGATTAATATCAATCACACAAAGCTCATTTGATTGAACTATAGTCACACAAAACTCATTTGTTTTATATCAATCACACAAAACTCATTTGATTAATATGAATCACACAACACTCATTTGATTAAAATAGTCACACAAAACTCATTTAATTAAAATACGGTCACACAAAACTCATTTGATTAATATGAATCAAACAAAACTCATTTGATTAAAATACAGTCACACAAAACTCATTTGATTAATATCAATCACACAAAACTCATTTGATTAAAATAAAGTCACACAAAACTCATTTGATTAAAATAAAGTCACACAAAACTCATTTGATTAATATCAATCACACAAACCTCATTTGATTGAACTACAGTCACACAAAACTCTTTTGATTAATATCATTCAAGCAAACTCATTTAATTAAAATACAATCACACAAAACTCATTTGATTAATATCAATCACACAAAACTTTTTTGATTAAAATAGTCACACAAAACTCATTTGTTTAATATCAATCACACAAACATCATTTGATTGAAGTACAGTCACACAAAACTGATTTGATTAATATGAATCACACAAAACTTATTTCATTAAAATACAGTCACGCAAAATTCAATTGATTAATATTAATTACACAAAACTCATTCGACTAAAATACAGTCATATAAAACTCTTTTGGTAAATATAAATCATAAAAAAACTCATTTGATTAAAATACAGTCACACAAAGCTCATTTGATTAATATCAATTAAACAACACTCATTTGATTAAAAGACACTTACAGAAAGCTAATTTGATTAATATCAATCACATAAACCTCATTTGATTATAATAGAATCACACAAATCTCATTTGATTAAAATACTGTAACACAAAACTCATATGATTAAAATACTGTCACACAAAACGCATTTGATATAAATACAGTTCCACAAGATTCATTTAATTAATAACAATCACACAAAACCCATTTGATTGAAATACTCTCATACAAAAGGTATTCGATTAATATCAATCACACAAAAATAATTTGATTAAAATATAGTCACACAAAAATCATTTCAGTAATATCACACAAAAATCATTTGATTAAAATACAGTCACACAAAACTTATTTAATTAATATCAATCACACGAAACTCATTTGATTAAAAAACAGTCACACAAAACACCTTTGATTAATATCAATCAGAAGAATCTCATTTGATTGAAATACAGTCACACAAAACTCGTTTGATTGATATCAATCACACAAAACTAATTTGTTTGAATTATACTCACACAAAACTCATTTGATTGATATCAATCACACAAACTTCATTTGATTAAAATACAGTCACACAACATTCATTTGGTTAATATAAATCATAGAAAACTCATTTGATTAAAATACAGGCACAGAAAACTCATTTGAGCAATATCCATCACAAAAATCTTTTTTGATTAAACTACAGTCACACAACACTCATTTGGTTAATATAAATCATGCAAAACTCATTCGATTAAAAGACAGTTACACAAAACTCATTTGATTAATATCAATCACACAAACCTCATTTGATTAAAATACAGTCACACAAAACTCATTTGAGTTGAATACTGTGACACAAAACTCATTTGTTTGAACTACAGTCACACAAAATTCATTTAATTAATATCGATCACACAAAACCCATTTGATTAAAATAGAGTCACACAAAACTCATTTGATTAATATCAATCACACAAAACTCATACGATTAAAATACAGTTACGCAAAACTCATTCAGTTAAAATACTGTTACACAAAACTCATTTAATTGAACTACAGTCACACAAAACTCATTTAATTAATATCAATCACCCAAAACTCAATTGATCAAAATACAATATCACAAAACTCAATTGATTAATATCAATCACACAAAAGTCATTTGATTAAACTATACTCTCACAAAACTCATTTGATTAATATCAATCACACAAAACTAATTTGATTGAAATACATTCAGACAAAACTCATTTGATTAATATCATTCACACAAAACTCATTTGATTAAAATACAGTTACACCATATTCATTTGATTGATATCAATCACACAAAGCTTATTTGATAAAGATACAGTCATATAAAATTCATCTGATTAATATCAATCACTCAACACTCATTTGATCAAAATATCGTCACACAAAACTCATTTGATTAATATCAATCACATAAAGCTAATTTGTTTGAACTACAGTTACACAAAACTCATTTCATTAATATCAATCACACAAAACTCATTTGATTAATATCAATCACACAAAACTCATTTGATTAAAATACAGTCACACAAAACTCATTTAAGTAAAATACAGTCACAGAAAACTCATTTGATTAATATGAATCAAGCAAAACTCATTTGATTAAAATACAGTCACACAAAACTCATTTGATTAATATCAATAACACAAAACTCATTTGATTAAAATAAAGTCACACAAAACTCATTTGATTAATATCAATCACACAAACCTCATTTGAATGAACTACATTCACACAAAATTCTTTTGTTTAATATCAATCAAGCAAAACTCATTTGATTAAGATACAATCACACAAAATTCATTTGATTAATATCAATCACAAATAACTTTTTTGATTAAAATACAGTTACACAAAACTCATTTGTTCAATATCAATCACGCAAACCTCATTTGATTGAAGCACAATCACACAAAAATGATTTGATTAATATCAATCACACAAAGCTTATTTGATTGAAATACAGTCACGCCAAATACAATTGATTAATATCAATCAAACAAAACTCATTTGACTAAAATACAGTCATATAAAACTCATTTGGTAAATATAAATCATAAAAAAACTCATTTGATTAAAATACAGTCACACAAAACTCATTTGAGCAATATCAATCACAAAAATCTTTTTTGATTAAAGTACAGTCACACAAAGCTCATTTGATTAATATCAATCAAACAAAACTCATTTGATTAAAAGACAGTTACAGAAAACTCATTTGATTAATATCAGTCACATAAACCTCATTTGATTAAAATACAGTCACACAAATCTCATTTGACTAAAATATCATAACACAAAACTCATATGATTAAAATACTGTCACACAAAATGCATTTGATTTAAATACAGTTCCACGTGATTCATTTGATTAATAACAATCAGTTCAGTCACAGAAAGGTCATTTGATTAATATCAAACAAAACTCATTTGATTAAAAGACAGTTACAGAAAACTCATTTGATTAATATGTCACATAAACCTCATTTGATTAAAATACAGTCACACAAATCTCATTTGATTAAAATACTGTAACACAAAACTAATATGATTAAAATACTGTCACACAAAACGCATTTGATTTAAATACAGTTTCCACAAGATTCATTTGATTAATAACAATCACACAAAACCCATTTGATTGAAATACTCTCATACAAAAGTCATTTGATTAATATCAATCACACAAAACTAATTTGATTAAAATATAGTCACACAAAAATCATTCAGTAATATCACACAAAACTCATTTGATTAATATGAATCTAACAAAACTCATTTGATTAAAATACAGTCACACAAAACTCATTTGATTAATATCAGTCACACAAAACTCATTTTATCAAAATAAAGTCACCCAAAACTCATTTGATTAATATCAATCACACAAACCTCATTTGATTGAACTACAGTCACATAAAACTCTTTTGATTAATATCAATCAAGCAAAACTCATTTGATTAAAATAGAATCACACAAAACTCATTTGATTAATATCAATCACACAAAACATTTTTGATTAAAATACAGTCACACAAAACTCATTTGTTTAATATCAATCACACAAACCTCACTTGATTGAAGACAGTCACACAAAACTGATTTGATTAATATCAATCACACAAAACTTATTTGATTAAAATAGTCACGCAAAATTCAATTGATTAATATCAATCACACAAAACTCATTTGACAAAAATACAGTCATATAAAACTTATTTGGTAAATATAAATCATAAGAAACCCATTTTATTATAATACACTCACACAAAACTCATTTGAGCAATATCAATCAGAAAAACCTCTTTTGATTAAAGTACAGTCACACAAATCTCATTTGATTAATATCAATCAAACAAAACTCATTTGATTAAAAGACAGTTACAGAAAAATCATTTGATTAATATCAGTCACACAAACCTCATTTGATTAAAATACAGTCACACAAATCTCATTTGACTAAAATATTATAACACAAAACTCATATGATTAAAATACTCTCACACAAAACGCATTTGATTTAAATACAGTTCCACGTGATTCATTTGATTAATAACAATCACACAAAACCCATTTGATTGAAATACTCTCATACAAACGTCATTTGATTAATATCTATCACACAAAACTAATTTGATTAAAATATAGTCACAAAATTCATTTCATTAATATCACACAAAACTCATTTGATTAAAATACAGTCACACAAATCTCATTTAATGAAAATACTGTAACACAAAACTCATATGATTAAAATACTGTCACACAAAACGCATTTGATTTAAATACAGTTCCACAAGATTCATTTGATTAATAACAATCACACAAAACCCATTTGATTGAAATACTCTCATACAAAAGTCATTTGATTGATATCAATCACACAAAACTAATTTGATTAAAATATAGTCACACAAAAATCATTCAGTAATATCACACAAAACTCATTTGATTAATATGAATCTAACAAAACTCATTTTGGGCCATTTCTTTCGTCTGTTTCCTTGCGCTACCTCGCAAACGCGGGAGACAGCGACAACGTATAAAAGAAAAAAAATATAATTTCAGTAATATCACACAAAACTCATATGATGAAAATACAGTCACACAAAACTCATTTAATTAATATCAATCACACGAAACTCATTTGATTAAAAAACAGTCACACAAAACACCTTTGATTAATATCAATCACACGAATCTCATTTGATTAAAATACAGTCACACAAAACTCAATTGATTAATAACAATCCCACAAAACTCATTTTATTTAAATATAGTCACACAAATCTCTTTTGAGTAATGTTAATCACACAAAACTTATTTGATTAAAATACAGTCACACAAAACTCATTTGATTGATATCAATCACGGAAAACTAATTTGATTAAATTATACTCACACAAAACTCATTTGATTAATATCATTCACACAAAACTCATTTGATTGAAATACAGTCACACAACACTCATTTGGTTAATATAAATCATACAAAACTCATTTCATTAAAATACAGACACACAAAACTCATTTGAGCAATATCAATCACAAAAATCTTTTTTGATTAAAATACAGTCACACAAAGCTCATTTGATTAATATCAATCATACAAAACTCATTCGATTAAAAGACAGTTACACAAAACAAAATTCATTTGTTTGAACTACAGTCACACAAAATTCATTTAATGAATATCAATCACAAAAAACCAATTTGATTAAAATAGAGTCACGCAAAACTCATTTGATTAATATCAATCACACAAAACTCATACGATTAAAATACAGTCACGCAAAACTCATTCAATTAAAATACTGTGACACAAAACTCATTTGATTGAACTACAGTCACACAAAACTCATTTAATTAATATCAATAACCCAAAACTCAATTGATTAAAGTACAGTCTCACAAAACTCATTTGATTAATATCAATCACACAAAAGTCATTTGATTAAATTATACTCACACAAAACTCATTTGATTAATATCAATCACACAAAAATAATTTGATGGAAATACATTCAGACAAAACTCATTTGATTAATATCATTTACACAAAACTCTTTTGATTAAAATACAGTTACACCAAACTCATTTGATTAATATCAATCACACAAAGCTTATTTGATTAAGATAGAGTCACATAAAACTCATCTGGATAATATCAATCACTCAACACTCATTTGATCAAAATACCGTCACACAAAACTCATTTGATTAATATCAATCACACAAAGCTCATTTGATTGAACTACAGTCACACAAAACTCATTTGATTAATATCAATCACACAAAACTCATTTGATTAAAATACAGTCACACAAAACTCATTTGATTAAAATACAGCCACACAAAACTATTTGATTAATATGAATCAAGCAAAACTCATTTGATTAAAATACAGTCACGCGAAACTCATTTGATTAATATCAATCACACAAAA
Organism: Panulirus ornatus; assembly: GCF_036320965.1. Classification (NCBI taxonomy): domain Eukaryota; kingdom Metazoa; phylum Arthropoda; class Malacostraca; order Decapoda; family Palinuridae; genus Panulirus; species Panulirus ornatus. The sequence continues at coordinate 10,009,799 of NC_092284.1, forward strand.
CTCATTTGATTAAAATACAATCACACAAAACTCATTTAATTAAAATACAGTCACACAAAACTATTTGATTAATATGAATCAAGCAAAACTCATTTGATTAAAATACACTCACGCAAAGCTCATTCAATTAAAATACTGTGACACAAAACTCATTTGATTGCACTACAGTCACACAAAACTCATTTAATTAATATTAATCACCCAAAACTCAATTGATTAAAGTACAGTCTCACAAAACTCATTTGATTAATATCAATCACACAAAAGTCATTTGATTAAATTATACTCACACAAAACTCATTTGATTAATATCAATCACACATAACTAATTTGATGGAAATACATTCAGACAAAACTCATTTGATTAATATCATTCACAAAAAACTCATTTGATTAAAATACAGTTACACCAAACTCATTTGATTAATATCAATCACACAAAGCTTATATGATTAAGATAGAGTCACATAAAACTCATCTGGATAATATCAATCACTCAACACTCATTTGATCAAAATACCGTCACACAAAACTCATTTGATTAATATCAATCACACAAAGCTCATTTGATTGAACTATAGTCACACAAAACTCATTTGTTTTATATCAATCACACAAAACTCATTTGATTAATATGAATCACGCAACACTCATTTGATTAAAATAGTCACACAAAACTCATTTAATTAAAATACGGTCACACAAAACTCATTTGATTAATATGAATCAAACAAAACTCATTTGATTAAAATACAGTCACACAAAACTCATTTGATTAATATCAATCACACAAAACTCATTTGATTAAAATAAAGTCACACAAAACTCATTTGATTAAAATAAAGTCACACAAAACTCATTTGATTAATATCAATCACACAAACCTCATTTGATTGAACTACAGTCACACAAAACTCTTTTGATTAATATCATTCAAGCAAACTCATTTAATTAAAATACAATCACACAAAACTCATTTGATTAATATCAATCACACAAAACTTTTTTGATTAAAATAGTCACACAAAACTCATTTGTTTAATATCAATCACACAAACATCATTTGATTGAAGTACAGTCACACAAAACTGATTTGATTAATATGAATCACACAAAACTTATTTCATTAAAATACAGTCACGCAAAATTCAATTGATTAATATTAATCACACAAAACTCATTCGACTAAAATACAGTCATATAAAACTATTTTGGTAAATATAAATCATAAAAAAACTCATTTGATTAAAATACAGTCACACAAAGCTCATTTGATTAATATCAATCAAACAACACTCATTTGATTAAAAGACACTTACAGAAAGCTAATTTGATTAATATCAATCACATAAACCTCATTTGATTATAATAGAATCACACAAATCTCATTTGATTAAAATACTGTAACACAAAACTCATATGATTAAAATACTGTCACACAAAACGCATTTGATATAAATACAGTTCCACAAGATTCATTTAATTAATAACAATCACACAAAACCCATTTGATTGAAATACTCTCATACAAAAGGTATTCGATTAATATCAATCACACAAAAATAATTTGATTAAAATATAGTCACACAAAAATCATTTCAGTAATATCACACAAAAATCATTTGATTAAAATACAGTCACACAAAACTTATTTAATTAATATCAATCACACGAAACTCATTTGATTAAAAAACAGTCACACAAAACACCTTTGATTAATATCAATCAGAAGAATCTCATTTGATTGAAATACAGTCACACAAAACTCGTTTGATTGATATCAATCACACAAAACTAATTTGTTTGAATTATACTCACACAAAACTCATTTGATTGATATCAATCACACTAACTTCATTTGATTAAAATACAGTCACACAACATTCATTTGGTTAATATAAATCATAGAAAACTCATTTGATTAAAATACAGGCACAGAAAACTCATTTGAGCAATATCCATCACAAAAATCTTTTTTGATTAAACTACAGTCACACAACACTCCTTTGGTTAATATAAATCATGCAAAACTCATTCGATTAAAAGACAGTTACACAAAACTCATTTGATTAATATCAATCACACAAACCTCATTTGATTAAAATACAGTCACACAAAACTCATTTGAGTTGAATACTGTGACACAAAACTCATTTGTTTGAACTACAGTCACACAAAATTCATTTAATTAATATCGATCACACAAAACCCATTTGATTAAAATAGAGTCACACAAAACTCATTTGATTAATATCAATCACACAAAACTCATACGATTAAAATACAGTTACGCAAAACTCATTCAGTTAAAATACTGTTACACAAAACTCATTTAATTGAACTACAGTCACACAAAACTCATTTAATTAATATCAATCACCCAAAACTCAATTGATCAAAATACAATATCACAAAACTCAATTGATTAATATCAATCACACAAAAGTCATTTGATTAAACTATACTCTCACAAAACTCATTTGATTAATATCAATCACACAAAACTAATTTGATTGAAATACATTCAGACAAAACTCATTTGATTAATATCATTCACACAAAACTCATTTGATTAAAATACAGTTACACCATATTCATTTGATTGATATCAATCACACAAAGCTTATTTGATAAAGATACAGTCATATAAAATTCATCTGATTAATATCAATCACTCAACACTCATTTGATCAAAATATCGTCACACAAAACTCATTTGATTAATATCAATCACATAAAGCTAATTTGTTTGAACTACAGTCACACAAAACTCATTTCATTAATATCAATCACACAAAACTCATTTGATTAATATCAATCACACAAAACTCATTTGATTAAAATACAGTCACACAAAACTCATTTAAGTAAAATACAGTCACAGAAAACTCATTTGATTAATATGAATCAAGCAAAACTCATTTGATTAAAATACAGTCACACAAAACTCATTTGATTAATATCAATAACACAAAACTCATTTGATTAAAATAAAGTCACACAAAACTCATTTGATTAATATCAATCACACAAACCTCATTTGAATGAACTACATTCACACAAAATTCTTTTGTTTAATATCAATCAAGCAAAACTCATTTGATTAAGATACAATCACACAAAATTCATTTGATTAATATCAATCACAAATAACTTTTTTGATTAAAATACAGTTACACAAAACTCATTTGTTCAATATCAATCACGCAAACCTCATTTGATTGAAGCACAATCACACAAAAATGATTTGATTAATATCAATCACACAAAGCTTATTTGATTGAAATACAGTCACGCCAAATACAATTGATTAATATCAATCAAACAAAACTCATTTGACTAAAATACAGTCATATAAAACTCATTTGGTAAATATAAATCATAAAAAAACTCATTTGATTAAAATACAGTCACACAAAACTCATTTGAGCAATATCAATCACAAAAATCTTTTTTGATTAAAGTACAGTCACACAAAGCTCATTTGATTAATATCAATCAAACAAAACTCATTTGATTAAAAGACAGTTACAGAAAACTCATTTGATTAATATCAGTCACATAAACCTCATTTGATTAAAATACAGTCACACAAATCTCATTTGACTAAAATATCATAACACAAAACTCATATGATTAAAATACTGTCACACAAAATGCATTTGATTTAAATACAGTTCCACGTGATTCATTTGATTAATAACAATCAGTTCAGTCACAGAAAGGTCATTTGATTAATATCAAACAAAACTCATTTGATTAAAAGACAGTTACAGAAAACTCATTTGATTAATATGTCACATAAACCTCATTTGATTAAAATACAGTCACACAAATCTCATTTGATTAAAATACTGTAACACAAAACTCATATGATTAAAATACTGTCACACAAAACGCATTTGATTTAAATACAGTTTCCACAAGATTCATTTGATTAATAACAATCACACAAAACCCATTTGATTGAAATACTCTCACACAAAAGTCATTTGATTAATATCAATCACACAAAACTAATTTGATTAAAATATAGTCACACAAAAATCATTCAGTAATATCACACAAAACTCATTTGATTAATATGAATCTAACAAAACTCATTTGATTAAAATACAGTCACACAAAACTCATTTGATTAATATCAGACACACAAAACTCATTTTATCAAAATAAAGTCACCCAAAACTCATTTGATTAATATCAATCACACAAACCTCATTTGATTGAACTACAGTCACACAAAACTCTTTTGATTAATATCAATCAAGCAAAACTCATTTGATTAAAATACAATCACACAAAACTCATTTGATTAATATCAATCACACAAAACTTTTTTGATTAAAATACAGTCACACAAAACTCATTTGTTTAATATCAATCACACAAACCTCACTTGATTGAAGACAGTCACACAAAACTGATTTGATTAATATCAATCACACAAAACTTATTTGATTAAAATAGTCACACAAAACTCATTTGATTAATATCAATCACACAAAACTTTCTTGATTAAAATACAGTCACACAAAACTCATTTGTTTAATATCAATCACACAAACCTCACTTGATTGAAGTACAGCCACAGAAAACTGATTTGATTAATATCAATCACACAAACCTTATTTGATTGAACTACAGTCACACAAAACTCTTTTGATTAATATCAATCAAGCAAACTCATTTGATTAAAATATAATCACACAAAACTCATTTGATTAATATCAATCACACATAACTTTTTTGATTAAAATACATTCACACAATACTCATTTGTTTAATATCAATCACACAAACCTCATTTGATTGAAGTACAGTCACACAAAACTCATTTAATTAACATCAATAACCCAAAACTCAATTGATTAAAATACAGTCTTACAAAACTCGTTTGATCAATATCAATCAAACAAAAGTCATTTGATTAAATTATACTCACAGAAAACTCATTTGATTAATATCAATCACACAAAACTAATTTGATTGAAATACATTCAGACAAAACTCATTTGATTAACATCGTTCACACAAATCTCATTTGATTAAAATACAGTTACACCAAACTCATTTGATTAATATCAATCACACAAAGCTTATTTGATTAAGATACAGTCATATAAAACTCATCTGATTAATATGAATCACTCAACACTCATTTGATCAAAATACCGTCACACAAAACTCATTTCATTAATATTAATCACACAAAGCTAATTTGATTGAACTACAGTCACACAAAACTCATTTAATTATTATCAATCTCCGAAAACTCAATTGATTAAAGTACAGTCTCACAAAACTCATTTGATTAATATCAATCACACAAAAGTCATTTGATTAAATTATACTCACACAAAACTCATTTGATTAATATCAATCACACAAAACTAATTTGATTGAAATACATTCAGACAAAACTCATTTGATTAATATCATTCACACAAAACTCATTTGATTAAAATACAGTTACACCAAACTCATTTGATTAATATCAATCACACAAAGCTTATTTGATTAAAATAGAGTCACATAAAACTCATCTGGATAATATCAATCACTCAACACTCATTTGATCAAAATACCGTCACACAAAACTCATTTTATTAATATCAATCACAGAAAGCTCATTTGATTGAACTACAGTCACACAAAACTCATTTGATTAATATCAATCACACAAATTCATTTGATTAAAATACAGTCACACAAAACTCATTTAATTAAAATACAGTCACACAAAACTACTTTGATTAGTATGAATCAAGCAAAACTCATTTGATTAAAATACAGTCACACGAATCTCATTTGATTAATATCAATCACAAAAAACTCATTTGATTAAAATAAAGGAACACAAAACTCATTTGATTAACATCAATCACACAAACCTCATTTGATTTAACTACCTTCACACAAAATTCTTTTGTTTAATATCAATCAAGCAAAACTCATTTGATTGAAAGACAATCACACAAAACTCATTTGATTAATATCAATCACACATAACTTTTTTGATTAAAATACATTCACACAATACTCATTTGTTTAATATCAATCACACAAACCTCATTTGATTGAAGTACAGTCACACAAAACTCATTTAATTAATATCAATCACCGAAAACTCAATTGATTAAAATATAGTCTTACAAAACTCGTTTGATCAATATCAATCAAACAAAAGTCATTTGATTAAATTATACTCACAGAAAACTCATTTGATTAATATCAATCACACAAAACTAATTTGATTGAAATACATTCAGACAAAACTCATTTGATTAACATCGTTCACACAAACCTCATTTGATTAAAATACAGTTTCACCAAACTCATTTGATTAATATCAATCACACAAAGCTTATTTGATTAAGATACAGTCACATAAAACTCATCTGATTAATATGAATCACTCAACACTCATTTGATCAAAATACCGTCAACCAAAACTCATTTGATTAATATCAATCACACAAAGCTAATTTGATTGAACTACAGTCACACAAAACTCATTTGATTAATATCAAACACACAAATCTCATTTGATTAATATCAATCACACAAAACTCATTTGATTAAAATACAGTCACACAAAACTCATTTAAGTGAAATACAGTCACACAAAACTCATTTGATTAATATGAATCAAACAAAACTCATTTGATTAAAATACAGTCACACAAAACTCATTTGATTAATATCAATCACAGAAAACTCATTTGATTAAAATAAAGTCACACAAAACTCATTTGATTAATATCAATCACACAAACCTCATTTGATTGAACTACAGTCACACAAAACTCATTTGATTAATATCAATCAAACAAAACTCATTTGATTAAAATACAGTCACACAAAACTCATTTGATTAATATCAATCACACAAAACTCATTTGATTAAAATACAGTCACACAAAACTCATTTGTTTAATATCAATCACATAAACCTCATTTGATTGAAGTACAGTCACACAAAACTGATTTGATTAATATCAATCACACAAAACTTATTTGATTAAAATATAGTCACGCAAAATTCAATTGATTAATATCAATCACACAAAACTCAATTGACTAAAATACAGTCATATAAAACTCATTTGGTAAATATAAATTATAAAAAACTCATTTGATTAAAATAGTCACACAAAACTCATTTGAGCATTATCAATCAGTAAAATCTTTTTTGATTAAAGTACAGACACAAAAAGCTCATTTGATTAATATCAAACAAAATTCATTTGATTAAAAGACAGTTACAGAAAACTCATTTGATTAATATCAGTCACATAAACCTCATTTGACTTAAATACAGTCACACAAATCTCATTTGATTAAAATACTGTAACACAAAACTCATATGATTAAAATACTGTCACAAAAAACGCATTTGATTTAAACACAGTTCCACAAGATTCATTTGATTCATAACAATCACACAAAACCCATTTGATTGAAATACTCTCATACAAAAGTCACTTGATTAATATCAATCACACAAAACTAATTTGATTAAAATATAGTCACACAAAAATCATTTCAGTAATATCACACAAAACTCATATGATGAAAATACAGTCACACAAAACTCATTTAATTAATATCAATCACACGAAACTCATTTGATTAAAAAACAGTCACACAAAACACCTTTGATTAATATCAATCACACGAATCTCATTTGATTAAAATACAGTCACACAAAACTCAATTGATTAATAACAATCCCACAAAACTCATTTTATTTAAATATAGTCACACAAATCTCTTTTGAGTAAAGTTAATCACACAAAACTTATTTGATTAAAATACAGTCACACAAAACTCATTTGTTTAATTGATATCAATCACGGAAAACTAATTTGATTAAATTATACTCACACAAAACTCATTTGATTAATATCATTCACACAAAACTCATTTGATTAAAATACAGTCACACAACACTCATTTGGTTAATATAAATCATACAAAACTCATTTGATTAAAATACAGACACACGAAACTCATTTGAGCAATATCAATCACAACAATCTTTTTTGATTAAAATATAGTCACACAAAGCTCATTTGATGAATATCAATCATACAAAACTCATTCGATTAAAAGACAGTTACACAAAACTCATTTGATTAATATCAATCACACAAAACTCATTTGATTAAGATACAGTCAAACAAAACTCATTTGAGTTTAATACTGTGGGACAAAACTCATTTGTTTGAACTACAGTCACACAGAACTCATTTAATTAATATCAATCACACAAAACCAATTTGATTAAAATAGAGTCACACAAAACTCATTTGATTAATATCAATCACACAAAACTCATACGATTAAAATACAGTCACGCAAAACTCATTCAATTAAAATACTGTGACACAAAACTCATTTGATTGAAGTACAGTCACACAAAACTCATTTAATTAATATCAATCACCGAAAACTCAATTGATTAAAGTACAGTCTCACAAAACTCATTTGATTAATATCAATCACACAAAAGTCATTTGATTAAATTATACTCACACAAAACTCATTTGATTAATATCAATCACACAAAACTAATTTGATTGAAATACATTCAGACAAAACTCATTTGATTAATATCATTCACACAAAACTCATTTGATTAAAATACAGTTACACCAAACTCATTTGATTAATATCAATCACACAAAGCTTATTTGATTAAGATAGAGTCACATAAAACTCATCTGGATAATATCAATCACTCAACACTCATTTGATCAAAATACCGTCACACAAAACTCATTTGATTGATATCAATCACAGAAAGCTCATTTGATTGAACTACAGTCACACAAAACTCATTTGATTAATATCAATCACACAAAACTCATTTGATTAAAATACAGTCACACAAAACTCATTTAATTAAAATACAGTCACACAAAACTCCTTTGATTAATATGAATCAAGCAAAACTCATTTGATTAAAATACAGTCACACGAAACTCATTTGATTAATATCAATCACACAAAGCTCATTTGATTAAAATAAAGTAACACAAAACTCATTTGATTAATATCAATCACACAAACCTCATTTGATTTAACTACCTTCACACAAAATTCTTTTGTTTAATATCAATCAAGCAAAACTCATTTGATTGAAATACAATCACACAAAACTCATTTGATTAATATCAATCACACATAACTTTTTTGATTAAAATACATTCACACAATACTCATTTGTTTAATATCAATCACACAAACCTCATTTGATTGAAGTACAGTCACACAAAACTCATTTAATTAATATCAATCACCCAAAACTCAATTGATTAAAATACAGTCTTACAAAACTCGTTTGATCAATATCAATCAAACAAAAGTCATTTGATTAAATTATACTCACAGAAAACTCATTTGATTAATATCAATGACACAAAACTAATTTGATTGAAATACATTCAGACAAAACTCATTTGATTAACATCATTCACACAAACCTCATTTGATTAAAATACAGTTACACCAAACTCATTTGATTAATATCAATCACACAAAGCTTATTTGATTAAGATACAGTCACATTAAACTCATCTGATTAATATGAATCACTCAACACTCATTTGATCAAAATACCGTCACACAAAACTCATTTGATTGATATCAATCACACAAAGCTAATTTGATTGAACTACAGTCACACAAAACTCATTTGATTAATATCAAACACACAAATCTCATTTGATTAATATCAATCACACAAAACTCATTTGATTAAAATACAGTAACACAAAACGCATTTAAGTGAAATACAGTCACACAAAACTCATTTGATTAATATGAATCAAACAAAACTCATTTGATTAAAATACAGTCACACAAAACTCATTTGATTAATATCAATCACACAAAACTCATTTGATTAAAATAAAGTCACACAAAACTCATTTGATTAATATCAATCACACAAACCTCATTTGATTGAACTACAGTCACACAAAACTCTTTTGATTAATATCAATCAAGCAAAACTCATTTGATTAAAATACAATCACACAAAACTCATCTGATTAATATCAATCACACATAACTTTTTTGATTAAAATACAGTCACACAAAACTCATTTGTTTAATATCAATCACATAAACCTCATTTGATTGAAGTACAGTCACACAAAACTGATTTGATTAATATCAATCACACAAAACTTATTTGATTAAAATATAGTCACGCAAAATTCAATTGATTAATATCAATCACACAAAACTCAATTGACTAAAATACAGTCATATAAAACTCATTTGCTAAATATAAATTATAAAAAACTCATTTGATTAAAATAGTCACACAAAACTCATTTGAGCATTATCAATCAGTAAAATCTTTTTTGATTAAAGTACAGACACAAAAAGCTCATTTGATTAATATCAAACAAAATTCATTTGATTAAAAGACAGTTACAGAAAACTCATTTGATTAATATCAGTCACATAAACCTCATTTGACTTAAATACAGTCACACAAATCTCATTTGATTAAAATACTGTAACACAAAACTCATATGATTAAAATACTGTCACAAAAAACGCATTTGATTTAAACACAGTTCCACAAGATTCATTTGATTCATAACAATCACACAAAACCCATTTGATTGAAATACTCTCATACAAAAGTCACTTGATTAATATCAATCACACAAAACTAATTTGATTAAAATATAGTCATACAAAAATCATTTCAGTAATATCACACAAAACTCATATGATGAAAATACAGTCACACAAAAGTCATTTAATTAATATCAATCACACGAAACTCATTTGATTAAAAAACAGTCACACAAAACACCTTTGATTAATATCAATCACACGAATCTCATTTGATTAAAATACAGTCACACAAAACTCAATTGATTAATAACAATCCCACAAAACTCATTTTATTTAAATATAGTCACACAAATCTCTTTTGAGTAATGTTAATCACACAAAACTTATTTGATTAAAATACAAACACACAAAACTCATTTGATTGATATCAATCACGGAAAACTAATTTGATTAAATTATACTCACACAAAACTCATTTGATTAATATCATTCACACAAAACTCATTTGATTAAAATACAGTCACACAACACTCATTTGGTTAATATAAATAATACAAAACTCATTTGATTAAAATACAGACACACGAAACTCATTTGAGCAATATCAATCACAAAAATCTTTATTGATTAAAATACAGTCACACAAAGCTCATTTGATTAATATCAATCATACAAAACTCATTCGATTAAAAGACAGTTACACAAAACTCATTTGATTAATATCAATCACACAAAACTCAATTGATTAAGATACAGTCAAACAAAACTCATTTGAGTTTAATACTGTGAGACAAAACTCATTTGTTTGAACTACAGTCACACAAAACTCATTTAATTAATATCAATCACACAAAACCAATTTGATTAAATAGAGTCACACAAAACTCATTTGATTAATATCAATCACACAAAACTCATACGATTAAAATACAGTCACGCAAAACTCATTCATTAAATACTGTGACACAAAACTCATTTGAATGAACTACAGTCACATAAAACTCATTTAATTAATATCAATCACCCAAACTCAATTGATGGAAATACATTCAGACAAAACTCATTTGATTAATATCATTCACAAAAAACTCATTTGATTAAAATACAGTTACACCAAAATCATGTGATTAATATCAATCACACAAAGCTTATTTGATAAGATAGAGTCACATAAAACTCATCTTGATAATATCAATCACTAAACACTCATTTGATCAAAATACCGTCTCAACAAAACTCATTTGATTAATATCAATCACACAAAGCTCATTTTGATTGAACTACAGTCACACAAAACTCATTTGTTTTATATCAATCACACAAAACTCATTTGATTAATATGAATCACACAAAACTCATTTGATTTAAAATACAGTCACACAAAACTCATTTGATTAACATTCATTCACACAAACTCATTTGATTAAATACAGTTACACCAAACCTCATTTGATTGATATCAATCACACAAAGCTTATTTGATTAAGATACAGTAACATAAAACTCTTCTGATTAATATGCAACCACTCATTATCAAATACCGTCACACAAAACTCATTTGATTAATATCAATCACACAAAGCTCATTTGATTGAACTACAGTCACACAAAACTCATTTGATTAATATCAATCACACAAAACTCATTTGATTGATATGAATCACACAAAACTCATTTGATTAAAATACAGTCACACAAAACTCATGTAAGTAAAATACAGTCACACAAAACTCATTTGATTAATATGAATCAAACAAAACTCATTTGATTAAAATACAGTCACACAAAACTCATTTGATTAATATCAATCACACAAAACTCATTTGATTAAAATAAAGTCACACAAAACTCATTTGATTAATATCAATCACACAAACCTCATTTGATTGAACTACAGTCACACAAAACTCTTTTGATTAATATCAATCAAGCAAAACTCATTTGATTAAAATACAATCACACAAAACTCATTTGATTAATATCAATCACACATAACTTTTTTGATTAAAATACAGTCACACAAAACTCATTTGTTTAATATCAATCACATAAACCTCATTTGATTGAAGTACAGTCACACAAAACTGATTTGATTAATATCAATCACACAAAACTTATTTGATTAAAATATAGTCACGCAAAATTCAATTGATTAATATCAATCACACAAAACTCAATTGACTAAAATACAGTCATATAAAACTCATTTGGTAAATATAAATTATAAAAAACTCATTTGATTAAAATACAGTCACACAAAACTCATTTGAGCATTATCAATCAGTAAAATCTTTTTTGATTAAAGTACAGTCACACAAAGCTCATTTGATTAATATCAAACAAAATTCATTTGATTAAAAGACAGTTACAGAAAACTCATTTGATTAATATCAGTCACATAAACCTCATTTGACTAAAATACAGTCACACAAATCTCATTTGATTAAAATACTGTAACACAAAACTCATATGATTAAAATACTCTCACAAAAAACGCATTTGATTTAAACACAGTTCCACAAGATTCATTTGATTCAAAACAATCACACAAAACCCATTTGATTGAAATACTCTCATACAAAAGTCACTTGATTAATATCAATCACACAAAACTAATTTGATTAAAATATAGTCACACAAAAATCATTTCAGTAATATCACACAAAACTCATTTGATTAAAATACAGTCACACAAAACTCATTTAATTAATATCAATCACACGAAACTCATTTGATTAAAAAACAGTCACACAAAACACCTTTGATTAATATCAATCACACGAATCTCATTTGATTAAAATACAGTCACACAAAACTCAATTGATTAATAACAATCCCACAAAACTCATTTTATTTAAATATAGTCAGACAAATCTCTTTTGAGTAATGTTAATCACACAAAACTTATTTGATTAAAATACAGTCACACAAAACTCATTTGATTGATATCAATCACGGAAAACTAATTTGATTAAATTATACTCACAAAAAACTCATTTGATTAATATCAATCACACAAAACTCATTTGCTTGAAGTACAGTCACACAAAACTGATTTGATTAATATGAATCACACAAAACTTATTTGGAATAAAATAGTCACGCAAAATTTAATTGATTAATTTTAATCACCACAAAACGTCATTCGACTATAGGATATCAGTCATATAAAAGTCATTTGTTAAATATAAATCATAAAAAAACTCATTGATTAAAATACAGTCACACAAATCTCATTTGATTAAAATACTGTAACACAAAACTCATATGATTAAAATACTGTCACACAAAACGCATTTGATATAAATACAGTTCCACAAGATTCATTTGATTAATAACAATCACACAAAACCCATTTGATTGAAATACTCTCATACAAAAGTTATTTGATTAATATCAATCACACAAAAATAATTTGAATAAAATATAGTCACACAAAAATCATTTCAGTAATATCACACAAAAATCATTTGATTAAAATACAGTCACACAAAACTTATTTAATTATTATATCAAAAACACCTTTGATTAATATCAATCAGAAAAACTCATTTGATTAAAATACAGTCACACAAAACTCATTTGATTGATATCAATCACACGAAAACTAATTTTTTTGAAATTATACTCACACAAAACTCATTTGATTAATATCAATCACACAAAACTCATTTGATTAAAATACAGTCACACAACACTCATTTGGTTAATATAAATCATACAAAACTCATTTGATTAAAATACAGACACACAAAACTCATTTGAGCAATATCAATCACAAAAATCTTTTTTGATTAAAATACAGTCACACAAAGCTCATTTGATTAATATCAATCATACAAAACTCATTCGATTAAAAGACAGTTACACAAAACTCATTTGATTAATATCAATCACACAAAACTCATTTGATTAAAATACAGTCAAACAAAACTCATTTGAGTTTAATACTGTGAGACAAAACTCATTTGTTTGAACTACAGTCACACAAAACTCATTTAATTAATATCAATCACACAAAACCAATTTGACTAAAAGTACAGTCTCACAAAACTCATTTGATTTATATCAATCACACAAAAGTCATTTGATTAAATTATACTCACACAAAACCCCTTTTTATTAATATCAATCACACAAATCTCATTTGATTGAACTACAGTCACACAAAACTCATTCAATTAAAATCAGTCACCCAAAACTCAATTGATTAAAATACAGGTTCATAAAACTCATTTGATTAATATCAATCACAAAAAAGTCATTTGATTAAATTATACTCACACACTCATTTGATTAATATCAATTACACAAAACTAATTTGATTGAAATACATTCAGACAAAACTCATTTGATTAATATCATTCACACAAAACTCATTTGATTAAAATACAGTTACACCTAACTCATTTAATTAATATGAATCACACAAAGCTTATTTGATTAAGATACAGTCACATAAAACTCATCTGATTAATATCAATCACTCAACACTCATTTGATCAAAATACCGTCACACAAAACTCATTTGATTAATATCAATCACACAAAGCTAATTTGATTGAACTACAGTCACACAAAACTCATTTGATTAATATCAATCACACAAAACTCATTTGATTAATATCAATCACACAAAACTCATTTGATTAAAATACAGTCACACAAAACTCATTTAAGTAAAATACAGTCACACAAAACTCATTTGATTAATATGAATCAAACAAAACTCATTTGATTAAAATACAGTCACACAAAACTCATTTGATTAATATCAATCACACAAAACTCATTTGATTAAAATAAAGTCACACAAAACTCATTTGATTAATATCAATCACACAAACCTCATTTGATTGAACTACCTTCACACAAAATTCTTTTGTTTAATATCAATCAAGCAAAACTCATTTGATTGAAATACAATCACACAAAACTCATTTGATTAATATCAATCACACATAACTTTTTTGATTAAAATACATTCATACAAAACTCATTTGTTTAATATCAATCACACAAATCTCATTTGATTGAAGTACAGTCACACAAAACTCATTGAATTAATATCAATCACCCAAAACTCAATTGATTAAAATACAGTCTCACAAAACTCGTTTGATCAATATCAATCACACAAAAGTCATTTGATTAAATTATACTCAGAGAAAGCTCATTTGATTAATATCAATCACACAAAACTAATTTGATTGAAATACATTCAGACAAAACTCATTTGATTAACATCATTCACACAAACCTCATTTGATTAAAATACAGTTACACCAAACTCATTTGATTAATATCAATCACACACAGCTTATTTGATTAAGATACAGTCACATAAAACTCATCTGATTAATATCAATCACTCAACACTCATTTGATCAAAATACGGTCACACAAATCTCATTTGATTAATATCAATCACACAAAGCTAATTTGATTGAACTACAGTCACACAAAACTCATTTAAGTAAAATACAGTCACACAAAACTCATTTGATTAATATGAATCAAACAAAACTCATTTGATTAAAATACATTCACACAAAACTCATTTGATTAATATCAATCACACAAAACTCATTTGATTAAGATAAAATCACACAAAACTCATTTGATTAATATCAATCACACAAACCTCATTTGATTGAACTACCTTCACACAAAATTCTTTTGTTTAATATCAATCAAGCAAAACTCATTTGATTGAAATACAATCACACAAAACTCATTTGATTAATATCAATCACACATAACTTTTTTGGTTAAAATACATTCATACAAAACTCATTTGTTTAATATCAATCACACAAATCTCATTTGATTGAAGTACAGTCACACAAAACTCATTGAATTAATATCAATCACCCAAAACTCAATTGATTAAAATACAGTCTCACAAAACTCGTTTGATCAATATCAATCACACAAAAGTCATTTGATTAAATTATACTCACAGAAAACTCATTTGATTAATATCAATCACACAAAACTAATTTGATTGAAATACATTCAGACAAAACTCATTTGATTAACATCATTCACAAAAACCTCATTTGATTAAAATACAGTTACACCAAACTCATTTGATTAATATCAATCACACAAAGCTTATTTGATTAAGATACAGTCACATAAAACTCATCTGATTAATATCAATCACTCAACACTCATTTGATCAAAATACCGTCACACAAAACTCATTTGATTAATATCAATCACACAAAGCTAATTTGATTGAACTACAGTCACACAAAACTCATTTGATTAATATCAATCACACAAAACTCATTCGATTAATATCAATCACACAAAACTCATTTGATTAAAATACAGTCACACAAAACTCATTTAAGTAAAATACAGTCACACAAAACTCATTTGATTAATATGAATCAAACCAAACTCACTTGATTAAAATACAGTCACACAAAACTCATTTGATTAAAATACAGTCACACAAAACTCATTTAATTAAAATACAGTCACACAAAACTCATTTGATTAATATGAATCAAGCAAAACTCATTTGATTAAAATACAGTCACACGAAACTCATTTGATTAATATCAATCACACAAAACTCATTTGATTAAAATAAAGTAACACAAAACTCATTTGATTAATATCAATCACACAAACCTCATTTGATTGAACTACCTTCACACAAAATTCTTTTGTTTAATATCAATCAAGCAAAACTCATTTGATTGAAATACAGTCACACAAAACTCATTTGTTTAATATCAATCACACAAACCTTATTTGATTGAAGTACAGTCACACAAAACTCATTTAATTATTATGAATCACCCAAAACTCAATTGATTAAAATACAGTCTCACAAAACTCGTTTGATCAATATCATTCACACAAAAGTCATTTGATTAAATTATACTCACAGAAAACTCATTTGATTAATATCAATCACACAAAACTAATTTGATTGAAATACATTCAGACAAAACTCATTTGATTAACATCATTCACACAAACCTCATTTGATTAAATTACAGTTACACCAAACTCATTTGATTAATATCAGTCACACAAAGCTTATTTGATTAAGAACAATCACGTAAAACTCATCTGATTATTATGAATCACTCAACACTCATTTGATCAAAATACCGTCACACAAAACTCATTTGATTAATATCAATCACACAAAGCTAATTTGATTGAACTACAGTCACACAAAACTCATTTGATTAATATCAATCACACAAAACTCAGTTGATTGATATCAATCACACGAAACACATTTGATTAAAATACAGTCACACAAAATTCATGTAAGTAAAATACAGTTACACAAAACTCATTTGATTAATACGAATCAAACAAAACTCATTTGATTAAAATACAGTCACACAAAACTCATTTGATTAATATCAATCACACAAAACTCATTTGATTAAAATAAAGTCACACAAAACTCATTTGATTAATATCAATCACACAAACCTCATTTGATTGAACTACAGTCACACAAAACTCTTTTGATTAATATCAATCAAGCAAAACTCATTTGATTAAAATGGAATCACACAAAACTCATTTGATTAATATCAATCACACATAACTTTTTTGATTAAAATACAGTCACACAAAACTCATTTGTTTAATATCAATCACATAAACCTCATTTGATTGAAGTACAGTCACACAAAACTGATTTGATTAATATCAATCACACAAAACTTATTTGATTAAAATATAGTCACGCAAATTTCAATTGATTAATATCAATCACACAAAACTCAATTGACTAAAATACAGTCATATAAAACTCATTTGGTAAATATGAATTATAAAAAACTCATTTGATTAAAATACAGTCACACAAAACTCATTTGAGCATTATCAATCACTAAAATCTTTTTTGATTAAAGTACAGTCACACAAAGCTTATTTGATTAATATTAAACAAAATTCATTTGATTAAAAGACAGTTACAGAAAACTCATTTGATTAATATCAGTCACATAAACCTCATTTGACTAAAATACAGTCACACAAATCTCATTTGATTAAAATACTGTAACACAAAACTCTATGATTAAAATACTCTCACAAAAAACGCATTTGATTTAAACACAGTTCCACAAGATTCATTTGATTCATAACAATCACACAAAACCCATTTGATTGAAATACTCTCATACAAAAGTCACTTGATTAATATCAATCACACAAAACTAATTTGATTAAAATATAGTCACACAAAAATCATTTCAGTAATATCACACAAAACTCATTTGATGAAAATACAGTCACACAAAACTCATTTAATTAATATCAATCACACGAAACTCATTTGATTAAAAAACAGTCACACAAAACACCTTTGATTAATATCAATCACACGAATCTCATTTGATTAAAATACAGTCACACAAAACTCAATTGATTAATAACAATCCCACAAAACTCATTTTATTTAAATATAGTCAGACAAATCTCTTTTGAGTAATGTTAATCACACAAAACTTATTTGATTAAAATACAGTCACACAAAACTCATTTGATTGATATCAATCACGGAAAACTAATTTGATTAAATTATACTCACAAAAAACTCATTTGATTAATATCATTCACACAAAACTCATTTGATTAAAATACAGTCACACAACACTCATTTGGTTAATATAAATCATACAAAACTCATTTGATTAAAATACAGACACACAAAACTCATTTGAGCAATATCAATCACAAAAATCTTTTTTGATTAAAATACAGTCACACAAAGCTCATTTGATTAATATCAATCATACAAAACTCATTCGATTAAAAGACAGTTACACAAAACTCATTTGATTAATATCAATCACACAAAACTCATTTGATTACAATACAGTCAAACAAAACTCATTTGAGTTTAATACTTTGAGACTAAACTCATTTGTTTAAACTACAGTCAAACAAAGCTCATTCAATTAATATCAATCACACAAAACCAATTTGACTAAAATAGAGTCACACAAAACTCATTTGATTAATATCAATCACACAAAACTCATACGAATAAAATACAGTCACGCAAAACTCATTCAATTAAGATACTGTGACACAAAACTCATTTGATTAAACTACAGTCACACAAAACTCATTTAATTAATATCAATCACCCAAAACTCAATTGATTAAAGTACAGTCTCACAAAACTCATTTGATTTATATCAATCACACAAAAGTCATTTGATTAAATTATACTCACACAAAACTCATTTGATTAATATCAATCACACAAATCTCATTTGATTGAACTACAGTCACACAAAACTCATTCAATTAAAATCAGTCACCCAAAACTCAATTGATTAAAATACAGGTTCATAAAACTCATTTGATTAATATCAATCACAAAAAAGTCATTTGATTAAATTATACTCACACACTCATTTGATTAATATCAATTACACAAAACTTATTTGATTGAAATACATTCAGACAAAACTCATTTGATTAATATCATTCACACAAAACTCATTTGATTAAAATACAGTTACACCTAACTCATTTAATTAATATGAATCACACAAAGCTTATTTGATTAAGATACAGTCACATAAAACTCATCTGATTAATATCAATCACTCAACACTCATTTGATCAAAATACCGTCACACAAAACTCATTTGATTAATATCAATCACACAAAGCTAATTTGATTGAACTACAGTCACACAAAACTCATTTGATTAATATCAATCACACAAAACTCATTTGATTAATATCAATCACACAAAACTCATTTGATTAAAATAGTCACACAAAACTCATTTAAGTAAAATACAGTCACACAAAACTCATTTGATTAATATGAATCAAACAAAACTCATTTGATTAAAATACAGTCACACAAAACTCATTTGATTAATATCAATCACACAAAACTCATTTGATTAAAATAAAGTCACACAAAACTCATTTGATTAATATCAATCACACAAACCTCATTTGATTGAACTACCTTCACACAAAATTCTTTTGTTTAATATCAATCAAGCAAAACTCATTTGATTGAAATACAATCACACAAAACTCATTTGATTAATATCAATCACACATAACTTTTTTGATTAAAATACATTCATACAAAACTCATTTGTTTAATATCAATCACACAAATCTCATTTGATTGAAGTACAGTCACACAAAACTCATTGAATTAATATCAATCACCCAAAACTCAATTGATTAAAATACAGTCTCACAAAACTCGTTTGATCAATATCAATCACACAAAAGTCATTTGATTAAATTATACTCAGAGAAAGCTCATTTGATTAATATCAATCACACAAAACTAATTTGATTGAAATACATTCAGACAAAACTCATTTGATTAACATCATTCACACAAACCTCATTTGATTAAAATACAGTTACACCAAACTCATTTGATTAATATCAATCACACACAGCTTATTTGATTAAGATACAGTCACATAAAACTCATCTGATTAATATCAATCACTCAACACTCATTTGATCAAAATACGGTCACACAAATCTCATTTGATTAATATCAATAACACAAAACTCTATGATTAAAATACTCTCACAAAAAACGCATTTGATTTAAACACAGTTCCACAAGATTCATTTGATTCATAACAATCACACAAAACCCATTTGATTGAAATACTCTCATACAAAAGTCACTTGATTAATATCAATCACACAAAACTAATTTGATTAAAATATAGTCACACAAAAATCATTTCAGTAATATCACACAAAACTCATTTGATTAAAATACAGTTACACCAAACTCATTTGATTAATATCAATCATACGAAAATCATTTGATTAAAAAACAGTCACACAAAACACCTTTGATTAATATCAATCACACGAATCTCATTTGATTAAAATACAGTCACACAAAACTCATTTGATTAATATCAATCACACAAAACTAATTTGATTGAAATACATTCAGACAAAACTATTTGATTAAATCATTCAACAAAACCTCATTTGATTAAAATACAGTTACACCAAAACTCATTTGATTAATATCAATCACACAAAGCTTATTTGATTAAGATACAGTCACATAAAACTCATCTGATTAATATCAATCACTCAACACTCATTTGATCAAAATACCGTCACACAAAACTCATTTGATTAATATCAATCACACAAAGCTAATTTGATTGAACTACAGTCACACAAAACTCATTTGATTAATATCAATCACACAAAACTCATTCGATTAATATCAATCACACAAAACTCATTTGATTAAAATACAGTCACACAAAACTCATTTAAGTAAAATACAGTCACACAAAACTCATTTGATTAATATGAATCAAACCAAACTCACTTGATTAAAATACAGTCACACAAAACTCATTTGATTAAATACAGTCACACAAAACTCATTTAATTAAAATACAGTCACACAAAACTCATTTGATTAATATGAATCAAGCAAAACTCATTTGATTAAAATACAGTCACACGAAACTCATTTGATTAATATCAATCACACAAAACTCATTTGATTAAAATAAAGTAACACAAAACTCATTTGATTAATATCAATCAACACAAACTCACTTGATTAAAATACAGTCACACAAAAACTCATTTGATTAAATACAGTCACACAAACTCATTTAATTAAAATACAGTCACACAAAACTCATTTGATTATATCGAATCACAGCAAATCTCATTTGATTAATACAGTCCCACGAAACCATTTGATTATATACATAACACAAAACTCATTTGAATTAAATAACAGTCAACAAAACTCATTTGATTAATATCAACAAACAAAACTCATTGATTGAAAATACATTCACAACAAAACTCTTTTGATTAATATCAATCACAGCAAAACTCATTTGATTGAAAATAAAGTCACACAAAACTCATTTGATAATTATCAATCACACAAACCTCATTTGTTGAAGCTACAGTCACACAAAACTCATTTAAATTATTATGAATCACCCAAAACTCAATTGATTAAAATACGTCTCACAAAATCGTTTGATCAATATCATTCACCAAAAAACTCATTTGATTAAAATACAGACAAAACACATATGATTAAAATACTGTCACACAAACCGCATTTGATTTAAATACAGTTCACAAGATTCCTTTGATTAATAACAATCACACAAAACCATTTGATTGAAATACTCTCATACAAAAGTCATTTGATTAATATCAATCACAGAAAACTAATTTGATTAGAATATAGTCACACAAAAATCATTTCATTATTATCACACAAAATTCATTTGATTAAAATACAGTTACACAAAATTTTATTTAATATCAATCACACGAAACTAATTTGATTAAAAAACATTCACACAAAACACCTTTGATTAATATCAATCACACGAATCTCATTTGATTAAAATACAGTCACACAAAACTCAATTGATTAATAACAATCCACAAAACTCATTTCATTAAAATATAGTCACAGAAATCTCTTTTGAGTAATGTTAATCACACAAAACTTATTTGATTAAAATACAAACACACAAAACTCATTTGATTGATATCAATCACGGAAAACTAATTTGATTAAATTATACTCACACAAAACTCATTTGATTAATATCATTCACATAAAACTCATTTGATTAAAATACAGTCACACAACACTCATTTGGTTAATATCAATCATACAAAACTCATTCGATTAAAAGACAGTTACACAAAACTCATTTGATTAATATCAATCACACAAAACTCATTTGATTAAAATACAGTCAAAGAAAACTCATTTGATTTTAATACTGTGAGACAAATTCATTTGTTTGAACTACAGTCACACAAAACTCATTTAATTAGTATCAATCACACAAAACCAATTTGATTGAAATAGAGTCACACAGAACTCATTTGATTAATATCAATCACAGAAAACTCATACGATTAAAATACAGTTACGCAAAACTCATTCAAGTAAAATACTGTGACACAAAACTCATTTGATTGAACTACAGTCACACAAAAATCATTTAATTAATGTCAATCACCCAAAACTCAATTGATTAAAGTACAGTCTCACAAAACTCATTTGATTAATATCAATCACACAAAAGTCATTTGATTAAATTATACTCACACAAAACTCATTTGATTAATATCAATCACACAAAACTAATTTGATTGAAATACATTCAGACAAAACTCATTTGATTAATATCATTCACACAAAACTCATTTGATTAAAATACAGTTACACCAAACTCATTTGATTAATATCAATCACACAAAGCTTATTTGATTAAGATAGAGTCACATAAAACTCATCTGATTAATATCAATCACTCAACACTCATTTGATCAAAATACCGTCACACAAAACTCATTTGATTAATATCAATCACACAAAGCTCATTTGATTGAACTACAGTCACACAAAACTCATTTGATTAATATCAATCACACAAAACTCATTTGATTAATATCAATCACACAAAACTCATTTGATTAAAATACAGTCACACAAAAGTCATTTAATTAAAATACAGTCACACAAACTCATTTGATTACTATGAATCAAACAAAACTCATTTGATTAAAATACAGTCACACAAAACTCATTTGATTAATATAAATCAAACAAAACTCATTTGATTAATAAAGTCACACAAAACTCATTTGATTAATAATCTCACAAACTCATTTGATTGAACTACAGTCACACAAAACTCTTTTGATTAATATCAATCAAGCAAAACTCATTTGATTGAAATACATCACAAATTCATTTGATTAATATCAATCACACAAAACTTTTTGATTAAAATGCAGTCACACAAAACTCATTTGTTTAATATCAATCAAAAAAAAAAAAAAAAAAAAAAAAAAAAAAAAAAAAAAAAAAAAAAAAAAAAAAAAAAAAAAAAAAAAAAAAAAAAAAAAAAAAAAAAAAAAAAAAAAAAAAAAAAAAAAAAAAAAAAAAAAAAAAAAAAAAAAAAAAAAAAAAAAAAAAAAAAAAAAAAAAAAAAAAAAAAAAAAAAAAAAAAAAAAAAAAAAAAAAAAAAAAAAAAAAAAAAAAAAAAAAAAAAAAAAAAAAAAAAAAAAAAAAAAAAAAAAAAAAAAAAAAAAAAAAAAAAAAAAAAAAAAAAAAAAAAAAAAAAAAAAAAAAAAAAAAAAAAAAAAAAAAAAAAAAAAAAAAAAAAAAAAAAAAAAAAAAAAAAAAAAAAAAAAAAAAAAAAAAAAAAAAAAAAAAAAAAAAAAAAAAAAAAAAAAAAAAAAAAAAAAAAAAAAAAAAATTTTTTTTTTTTTTTTTTTTTTTTTTTTTTTTTTTTTTTTTTTTTTTTTTTTTTTTTTTTTTTTTTTTTTTTTTTTTTTTTTTTTTTTTTTTTTTTTTTTTTTTTTTTTTTTTTTTTTTTTTTTTTTTTTTTTTTTTTTTTTTTTTTTTTTTTTTTTTTTTTTTTTTTTTTTTTTTTTTTTTTTTTTTTTTTTTTTTTTTTTTTTTTTTTTTTTTTTTTTTTTTTTTTTTTTTTTTTTTTTTTTTTTTTTTTTTTTTTTTTTTTTTTTTTTTTTTTTTTTTTTTTTTTTTTTTTTTTTTTCATTTGATTAAAAGACAGTTACAGAAAGCTAATTTGATTAATAGCAGTCACATAAACATCATTAGATTAAAATACAGTCACACAAATCTCATTTGATTAAGATACTCTAACACAAAACACATATGATTAAAATACTGTCACACAAACCGCATTTGATTTAAATACAGTTCCACAAGATTCCTTTGATTAATAACAATCACACAAAACCCATTTGATTGAAATACTCTCATACAAAAGTCATTTGATTAATATCAATCACAGAAAACTAATTTGATTAGAATATAGTCACACAAAAATCATTTCATTATTATCACACAAAATTCATTTGATTAAAATACAGTTACACAAAATTTATTTAATATCAATCACACGAAACTAATTTGATTAAAAAACATTCACACAAAACACCTTTGATTAATATCAATCACACGAATCTCATTTGATTAAAATACAGTCACACAAAACTCAATTGATTAATAACAATCCCACAAAACTCATTTCATTAAAATATAGTCACAGAAATCTCTTTTGAGTAATGTTAATCACACAAAACTTATTTGATTAAAATACAGTCACACAAAACTCATTTGATTGATATCAATCACACAAAACTTATTTGATTAAATTATACTCACACGAAACTCATTTGATTAATATAAATAACACAAAATTCGTTTGATTGAAATACAGTCACACAACACTCATTGGGTTAATATAAATCATACAAAACTCATTTGATTAAAATACAGTCACACAAAACTCATTTGATTAATATCAATCACACAAACCTCCTCTGATTAAAATACAGTCACACAAAACTCATTTGAGTTTAATACTGTGACACAAAACTCATTTGTTTGAACTACAGTCACACAAAACTCATTTAATTAATATCAATCACACAAAACCCCTTTGATTAAAATAGAGTCACACAAAACTCATTTGATTAATATCAGTCACACAAACTCATTCGATTAAAATACTGTGACACAAAGCTCATTTGATATAACTACAGTCACACAAAACTCATTTAATTATATCAATCACCCATAACTCAGTTGAGCAAAATACAGTTTCACAAAACTCATTTGATTAATATCAATCACACAAAAGTCATTTGATTAAATTATACTCACACAAAACTCATTTGATTAATATCAATCACAGAAAATTAATTTGATTGAAATACATTCAGACAAAACTTATTTGATTAATATCATTCACACGAAACTCATTTAATAAAAATATAGTTACACCAAACTTATTTGATTAATATCAATCACACAAATCTTATTTGATTAAGATAGAGTCACATAAAACTCATCTGATTATTATCAATCACTCAACACTCATTTGATCAAAATACCGTCACACAAAACTCATTTGATTAATATCAATGACACAAAGCTCATTTGATTGAACTACAGTCACACAAAACTCATTTGATTAATATCAATCACACAAAACTCATTTGATTAATGTCAATCACACAACACTTTTTGATTTAAATACAGTCACACAAAACTCATTTGAATAATATGAATGAAACAAAACTCATTTGATTAAAATACAGTCACACAAAACTCATTTGATTAATATAAATCCTACAAAACACATTTGATTAAAAGAAAGTCACACAAAACTCATTTGATTAATATCAATCACACAAACCTCATTTGATTGAACTACAGTCACACAAAACTCTTTTGATTAATATCAATCAAGCAAAACTCATTTGATTAAAATACAATCACACAAAACTCATTTGATTAATATCAGTCACACAAAACTTTTTTGATTGAAATACAGTCACACAAAACTCATTTGTTTAACATCAATCACACAAACCTCATTTGATTGAAGTACAGTCACACAAAACTGATTTGATTAATATCAATCATACAAAACATATTTGATTAAAATACAATCACGCAAAATTCAATTGATTAATATTAATCACACTAAACTCATTTGACTAAAATACAGTCATATAAAATCATTTGGTAAATATAAATCAAAAAAACTCATTTGATTAAAATACAGTCACACAAATCTCATTTGAGGATTATCAATCACAAAAATCTTTTTTGATTAAAGTACTGATACAAAAAGGTCATTTGATTAATATCAATCAAACCATTTGATTAATATCAATCACATAAACCTCATTTGATTAAAATACAGTCACAGAAATCTCATTTGATTAAAATACTGTAACACAAAACTCATATGATTAAAATATTGTCACACAAAGCTCATTTGATTTAAATACAGTTCCACAAGAATCATTTGCTTAATAACAATCACACAAAACCCATTTGATTGAAATACTCTCATACAAAAGTCATTTGATTAACATCAATCACACAAAACTAATTTGATTAAAATATAGTCACACAAAAATCATTTCAGTAATATTACACAAAACTCATTTGATTAAAATACAGTCACACAAAACTCATTTAATTAATAGCAATCATACGAAACTCATTTGATTAAAAAACAGTCACACAAAACACCTTTGATTAATATCAGTCACACGAATCTCATATGATTAAAATACAGTCACACAAAACTTAGTTGATTAATAACAATCCCACGAAACTCATTTTATTAAAATATAATCACAGAAATCTCTTTTGAGTAATGTTAATCACACAAAACTTAATTGATTGATATCAATCACGGAAAATTAATTTTATTAAATTATACTCAAAACAAATTCATTTGATTAATATCAATCACACAAAATACATTTGATTAAAATACAGTCACACAACACTCATTTGGTTAATATAAATCATACAAAACTCATTTGATTAAAATACAGACACACAAAACTCATTTGAGCAATATCAATCACAAAAATCTTTTTTGATTGAAATACAGTCACACAAAGCTCATTTGATTAATATCAATCATAAAAAACTCATTCGATTAAAAGACAGTTACACAAAACTCATTTGATTGATATCATTCACACAAAACTCATTTAATTAAAATACAGTTACACCAAACTCATTTGATTAATATCAATCACACAAAGCTTATTTGATTAAGATAGAGTCACATAAAACTCATCTGATTAATATCAATCACTCAACACTCATTTGATCAAAATACCGTCACACAAAACTCATTTGATTAATATCAATCACACAAAGCTCGTTTGATTGAACTACAGTCACACAAAACTCATTCGATTAATATCAATCACACAAAACTCATTTGATTAATATCAATCACACAAAACTCATTTGATTAATATCAATCACACAAAACTTTTTTGATAAAAATACAATCACACAAAAGTCATTTAATTAAAATACAGTCACACAAAACTCATTTGATTAATATGAATCAAACAAAACTCATTTGAACAAAATACAGTCACACAAAACTCATTTGATTAATATAAATCAATCAAAACTCATTTGATTAAAATAAAGTCACACAAAACTCATTTCATTAATATCAATCACACAAACCTCATTTGATTGAACTACAGTCACACAAAACTCTTTTCATTAATATCAATCAAGCAAAACTCATTTGATTAAAATACAATCACACAAAAGTCATTTGATTAATATCAATCACACAAAACTTTTTTGATTACAATACAGTCACACAAAACTCATTTGTTTAATATCAATCACACAAGACTCATTTGATCAAAATAAAGTCACACAAAACTGATTTGATTAATATCAATCACACAAAACATATTTGATTAAAATACAGTCACGTAAAATTCAATTGATTAATATTAATCACACTAAACTCATTTGACTAAAATACAGTCATATGAAACTCATTTGGTAAATATAAATCATAAAAAAACTCATTTGATTAAAATACAGTCACACAAAACTGATTTGAGCAATATCAGTCACAAAATCTATTTTGATTAAAGTACAGACACACAAAGCTCATTTGATTAATATCAAACAAACTCATTTGATTAAAAGACAGTTACAGAAAACTCATTTGATTAATATCAGTCACAGAAACCTCATTTGATTAAAATACCGTCACACAAATCTCATTTGATTTAAATGCAGTTCCACAAGATTCATTTGATTAATAATAATCACACAAAAACCATTTGATTGAAATACTCTCATATAAAAGTCATTTGATTAATATGAATCACACAACACTAATTTGATTAAAATATAGTCACACAAAAATCATTTCAGTAATATCACACAAAACTCATTTGATTAAAATACAGTCACACAAAACTCATTTGATTAATATGAATCAAACAAAACTCATTTGATTAAAATATAGTCACAGAAAACTCATTTGATTAATATCAATCACACAAAACTCACTTGATTAAAATAAAGTCACACAACACTCATTTGATTAATATCAATCACACAAACCTCATTTGATTGAACTACAGTCACACAAAACTCTTTTGATTAATATCAATCAAGCAAAACTCATCTGTTTAAAATACAATCACACAAAACTCATTTGACTAATATCAATCACACAAAACTTTTAGATTAAAATACAGTCACACATAACTCATTTGTTTAATAGCAATCACACAAACCTCATTTGATTGAAGTACAGTCACACAAAACTGATTTGATTAATATCAATTACACAAAACTTATTTGATTAAAATACAGTCACGCAAAATTCAGTTGATTAATATTAATCATACAAAACTCATTTGACTAAAATACAGTCATATAAAACTCATATGGTTAATATAAATCACAAAAAAAACTCATTTGATGAAAATACAGTCACACAAAACTCATTTGAGCAACATCAATCACAAAAATCTTTTTTGATTAAAGTACAGTCACACAAATCTCATTTGATTAATATCAATCAAACAAAACTCATTGGATTAAAAGACAGTTATAGAAAGCTAATTTGATTAATATCAGCTACATAAACCTCATTAGATTAAAATACAGTCACACAAATCTCATTTGATTTAAATACTGTAACACAAAACTCATATGATTAAAATACTGTCACACAAAACGCATTTGATTTAAATACAGTTCCACAAGATTCATTTGATTAATAACAATCACACAAAACCCATTTGATTGAAATACTCTCATACAAAAGTCATTTGATTAATATCAATCACACAAAACTAATTTCATTAAAATATAGTCACACATAAATCATTTCAGTAATATGACACAAAATTCATTTGATTAAAATACAGTCACATAAAACTCATTTCATTAATATCAATCACACGAAACTCATTTGATTAAAAAACAGTCACACAAAACACCTTTGATTAATATCAATGACACGAATCTCGTTTGATTAAAATACAGTCACACAAAACTGAATTGATTAATAACAATCCCACGAAACTCATTTTATTAAAATATAGTCACACAAATCTCTTTTGAGTATTGTTAATCACACAAAACTTATTTGATTAAAATACACTTACACAAAACTCATTTGATTGATATCAATCACACAAACTAATTTGATTAAATTATACTCACACAAAACTCATTTGATTAATATAAATCACACAAAATTCATTTGATTAAAATACAGTGACACAACACTCATTTGGTTAATATAAATCATACAAAACTCATTTGATTAAAATACAGACACACAATACTTATTTGATTAATATCAATCACACAAACCTCATTTGATTAAAATACAGTCACACAAAACTCATTTGAGTTTAATACTGTGACACAAAACTCATTTGTTTGAACTACAGTCACACAAAACTCATTTAATTAATATCAATCACATAAAACCCATTTGATTAAAATAGTCACACAAAACTCTTTTGATTAATATCAATCACACAAAACTCATACGATTAAAATACAGTCACGCAAAACTAATTCAATTAAAATACTGTGACACAAAACTCATTTGATTGAACTACAATCACACAAAACTCATTTAATTAATATCAATATCCCAAAACTCAATTGATTAAAATACAGTCTCACAAAACTCATTTCATTAATATCAATCACATAAAAGTCATTTGATTAAATTATACTCACACAAAACTCATTTGATTAATATCAATCACACAAAACTAATTTGATTGAAATAAATTAAGACAAAACTCATTTGATTAATATCATTCACACAAAACTCATTTAATTAAAATACAGTTACACCAAGCTCATTTGAATAATATCATTCACACAAAGCTTATTTGATTAAGATAGAGTCACATAAAACTCATCTGATTATTATCAATCACTCAACACTCATTTGATCAAAATACCGTCACACAAAACTCATTTGATTAATATCAATGACACAAAGCTCATTTGATTGAACTACAGTCACACAAAACTCATTGATTAATATCAATCACACAAAACTCATTTGAGTGATATCAATCACACAAAACTTTTTTGATTAAAATACAGTCACACAAAAGTCATTTAATTAAAATACAGTCACACAAAACTCATTTGATTAATATGAATCAAACAAAACTCATTTGATTAAAATACAGTCACTCAAAACTCATTTGATTAATGTAAATCATACAAAAGATAAAAGTGAGTGCTCAAATTACAGAGGTATAAGTTTGTTGAGTATTCCTGGTAAATTATATGGGAGGGTATTGATTGAGAGGGTGAAGGCATGTACAGAGCATCAGATTGGGGAAGAGCAGTGTGGTTTCAGAAGTGGTAGAGGATGTGTGGATCAGGTGTTTGCTTTGAAGAATGTATGTGAGAAATACTTAGAAAAGCAAATGGATTTGTATGTAGCATTTGTGGATCTGGAGAAGGCATACGATAGAGTTGATAGAGATGCTCTGTGGAAGGTATTAAGAATATATGGTGTGGGAGGCAAGTTGTTAGAAGCAGTGAAAAGTTTTTATCGAGGATGTAAGGCATGTGTACGTGTAGGAAGAGAGGAAAGTGATTGGTTCTCAGTGAATGTAGGTTTGCGGCAGGGGTGTGTGATGTCTCCATGGTTGTTTAATTTGTTTATGGATGGGGTTGTTAGGGACGTGAATGTTAGAGTTTTGGAAAGAGGGGCAAGTATGAAGTCTGTTGGGGATGAGAGAGCTTGGGAAGTGAGTCAGTTGTTGTTCGCTGATGATACAGCGCTGGTGGCTGATTCATGTGAGAAACTGCAGAAGCTGGTGACTGAGTTTGGTAAAGTGTGTGAAAGAAGAAAGTTAAGAGTAAATGTGAATAAGAGCAAGGTTATTAGGTACAGTAGGGTTGAGGGTCAAGTCAATTGGGAGGTGAGTTTGAATGGAGAAAAACTGGAGGAAGTGAAGTGTTTTAGATATCTGGGAGTGGATCTGTCAGCGGATGGAACCATGGAAGCGGAAGTGGATCATAGGGTGGGGGAGGGGGTGAAAATTCTGGGAGCCTTGAACAATGTGTGGAAGTCGAAAACATTATCTCGGAAAGCAAAAATGGGTATGTATGAAGGAATAGTGGTTCCAACAATGTTGTATGGTTGCGAGGCGTGGGCTATGGATAGAGTTGTGCGCAGGAGGATGGATATGCTGGAAATGAGATGTTTGAGGACAGTGTGTGGTGTGAGGTGGTTTGATCGAGTAAGTAACGTAAGGGTAAGAGAGATGTGTGGAAATAAAAAGAGCGTGGTTGAGAGAGCAGAAGAGGGTGTTTTGAAATGGTTTGGGCACATGGAGAGAATGAGTGAGGAAAGATTGACCAAGAGGATATATGTGTCGGAGGTGGAGGGAACGAGGAGAAGAGGGAGACCAAATTGGAGGTGGAAGGATGGAGTGAAAAAGATTTTGTGTGATCCGGGCCTGAACATGCAGGAGGGTGAAAGGAGGGCAAGGAATAGAGTGAATTGGAGCGATGTGGTATACCGGGGTTGACGTGCAGTCAGTGGATTGAATCGGGGCATGTGAGGCGTCTGGGGTGAACCATGGAAAGCTGTGTAGGTATGTATATTTGCGTGTGTGGACGTATGTATATGCATGTGTATGGGGGTGGGTTGGGCCATTTCTTTCGTATGTTTCCTTGCGCTACCTCGCAAACGTGGGAGACAGCGACAAAGCAAAAAAAAAACTCATTTGATTAAAAGAAAGTCACACAAAACTCATTTGATTAATATCAATCACACAAACCTCATTTGATTGAACTACAGTCACACAAAACTCTTTTGATTAATATCAATCAAGCAAAACTCATTTGATTAAAATACAATCACACAAAACTCATTTGATTAATATCAATCACACAAAACTTTTTTGATTAAAATAGTCACACAAAACTCATTTGTTTAACATCAATCACACAAACCTCATTTGATTGAAGTACAGTCACACAAAACTGATTTGAGTAATATCAATCACACAAAACATATTTGATTAAAATACAGTCACGCAAAATTCAATTGATTAATATTAATCACACTAAACTCATTTGACTAAAATACAGTCATATAAAACTCATTTGGTAAATATAAATCATAAAAAACTCATTTGATTAAAATACAGTCACACAAATCTCATTTGAGCAATATCAATCACAAAAATCTTTTTTGATTAAAGTACAGTCACAAAAAGCTCATTTGATTAATATCAATCAAACAAAACTCATTTGATTAAAAGACAGTTACAGAAAACTCATTTGATTAATATCAGTCACATAAACATCATTTGATTAAAATACAGTCACACAAATCTCATTTGATTAAAATACTGTAACACAAAACTCATATGATTAAAATACCGTCACACAAAACGCATCTGATTTAAATACAGTTCCACAAGAATCATTTGCTTAATAACAATCACACAAAACCCATTTGATTGAAATACTCTCATACAAAAGTCATTTGATTAATATCAATCTCACAAAACTAATTTGATTAAAATATAGTCACACAAAAATCATTTCAGTAATATCACACAAAACTCCTTTGATTAAAATACAGTCACACAAAACTCATTTAATTAATATCAATCACAGGAAACTCATTTGATTAAAAAACAGTCACACAAAACACCTTTGATTAATATCAATCACACGAATCTCATATGATTAAAGTACAGTCACACAAAACTCAATTGATTAATAACAATCCCACAAAACTCATTTTATTAAAATATAATCACACAAATCTCTTTTGAGTAATGTTAATCACACAAAACTTATTTGATTAAAATACAATCTCACAAAACTCATTTGATTGATATCAATCACGCAAAACTAATTTGATTAAATTATACTCACAACAAATTCATTTGAGTAATATCAATCACACAAACCTCATTTGATTAAAATACAGTCACACAAAGCTCATTGGATTAATATCAATCATACAAAACTCATTCGATTAAAAGACAGTTACACAAAACTCATTTGATTAATATCAATCACACAAACCTCATTTGATTAAAATACAGTCACACAAAACTCATTTGAGTTTAATACTGTGACACAAAACTCATTTGTTTGAACTACAGTCACACAAAACTCATTTAATTAACATCAATCACTCAAAACCCATTTGATTAAAATATAGTCACACAAAACTCATTTGATTAATATCAATCACACAAAACTCATACGATTAAAATAGTGACGCAAAACTCATTCAATTAAAATACTGTGACACAAAACTCATTTGATTGAGCTACAGTCACACAAAACTGATTTGATTAATATGAATCACCTAAAACTCAGTTTATTAATATAGTCTCACAAAACTCATTTGATTAATATCAATCACACAAAAGTCATTTGATTAAAATATTCTCACACAAAACTAATTTAATTAATAATCATCACGCAAATCTGATGTGATGAAATACATTCAGACAGTTTTGTGAACTGTATATTAATAAACGATTAATAAACTCATTTGATTAATATCAATTCACACAAAATTCATTTATTAAAATACAGTTACACCAAACTCATTTGATTAATATCAATCACACAAAGCTTATTTGATTAAGATAGAGTCACATAAAACTCTTTGATTAATATCAATCACACGAATCTCATATGATTAAAGTACAGTCACACAAAACTCAATTGATTAATAACAATCCCACAAAACTCATTTTATTAAAATATAGTCACACAAATCTCTTTTGAGTAATGTTAATCACACAAAACTTATTTGATTAAAATACAATGACACAACCCTTATTTGATTGATATCAATCACGCAAAACTAATTTGATTAAATTATACTCACAACAAATTCATTTGATTAATATCAATCACACAAAATTCATTTGATTAAAATGCAGTCACACAACACTCATTTGGTTAATATAAATCATACAAAACTCATTTGATTAAAATACAGACACACAAAACTCATTTGAGCAATATCAATCACAAAAATCTTTTTTGATTAAAATACAGTCACACAAAGCTCATTTGATTAATATCAATCATACAAAACTCATTCGATTAAAAGACAGTTACACAAACCTCATTTGATTAATATCAATCACACAAACCTCATTTGATTAAAATACAGTCACACAAAACTCATTTGAGTTTAATACTGTGACACAAAACTCATTTGTTTGAACTACAGTCACACAAAACTCATTTAATTAATATCAATCACACAAAACCCATTTGATTAAAATATAGTCACACAAAACTCATTTGATTAATATCAATCACACAAAACTCATACGATTAAAATACAGTCACGCAAAACTCATTCAATTAAAATATTGTGACACAAAACTCATTTGATTGAACTACAGTCACACGAAACTCATTTAATTAATATGAATCACCTAAAACTCAATTGATAAAAATACAGTCTCACAAAACTCATTTGATTAATATCAATCACACGAAAGTCATTTGATTAAACTATACCCACACAAAACTCATTTGATTAATGTCAATCACACAAAACTAATTTGATTGAAATACATTCAGACAAAACTTATTTGATTAATATTATTCACACAAAACTCATTTATTAAAATACAGTTACACCAAACTCATTTGATTAATATCAACACAGAAAGCTTATTTGATTAAGATAGAGTCACATAAAACTCATCTGATGAATATCCATCACTCAACACTCATTTGATCAAAATGCCGTCACAGAAAACTCATTTGATTAATATCAATCACACAAAACTCATTTGATTAATATCAATCACACAAAACTCATTTGATTAATATCAATCACACAAAACTTTTTTGATTAAAATACAGTCACACAAAAGTTATTTAATTAAATACAGTCCCACAAAACTCATTTGATTAATATGAATCAAACAAAACTCATTTGAACAAAAGACAGTCACATAAAACTCATTTGATTAATATCAATCACATAAACCTCATTTGATTGAACTATAGTCACACAAAACTCTTTTGATGAATATCAATCAAGCAAAACTCATTTGATTAAAATACAATCACACAAAACTCATTTGATTAATATCAATCACACAAAACTTTTTTGATTAAAATACAGTCACACAAAACTCATTTGATTAATGTTAATCACACAAAATTCATTTGATCAAAATAAAGTCACACAAAACTGATTTGATTAATATCAATCACACAAAACATATTTGATTAAAATACAGTCACGCAAAATTCAATTGATTAATATTAATCACACAAAACTCATTTGACTAAAATACAGTCATATAAAACTCATTTGGTAAATATAAATCATAAAAAACTCATTTGATTAAAATACAGTCACACAAAACTCATTTGAGCAATATCAGTCACAAAAATCTTTTTTGATTAAAGTACAGTCACAAAAAGCTCATTTGATTAATATCAATCAAACAAAACTCATTTGATTAAAAGACAGTTACAGAAAACTCATTTGATTAATATCAGTCACATAAACATCATTTGATTAAAATACAGTCACACAAATCTCATTTGATTAAAATACTGTAACACAAAACTCATATGATTAAAATACCGTCACACAAAACGCATCTGATTTAAATACAGTTCCACAAGAATCATTTGCTTAATAACAATCACACAAAACCCATTTGATTGAAATACTCTCATACAAAAGTCATTTGATTAATATCAATCTCACAAAACTAATTTGATTAAAATATAGTCACACAAAAATCATTTCAGTAATATCACACAAAACTCCTTTGATTAAAATACAGTCACACAAAACTCATTAATATCAATCACACGAAAGTCATTTGATTAAAAAACAGTCACACAAAACACCTTTGATTAATATCAATCACACGAATCTCATATGATTAAAGTACAGTCACACAAAACTCAATTGATTAATAACAATCCCACAAAACTCATTTTATTAAAATATAGTCACACAAATCTCTTTTGAGTAATGTTAATCACACAAAACTTATTTGATTAAAATACAATCTCACAAAACTCATTTGATTGATATCAATCACGCAAAACTAATTTGATTAAATTATACTCACAACAAATTCATTTGAGTAATATCAATCACACAAAAGTCATTTGATTAAAATACAGTCACAAAACACTCATTTGGTTAATATAAATCATACAAAATTCATTTGATTAAAATACAGACACACAAAACTCATTTGATTAATATCAATCACACAAACCTCATTTAATTAAAATACAGTCACACAAAGCTCATTGGATTAATATCAATCATACAAAACTCATTCGATTAAAAGACAGTTACACAAAACTCATTTGATTAATATCAATCACACAAACCTCATTTGATTAAAATACAGTCACACAAAACTCATTTGAGTTTAATACTGTGACACAAAACTCATTTGTTTGAACTACAGTCACACAAAACTCATTTAATTAACATCAATCACTCAAAACCCATTTGATTAAAATATAGTCACACAAAACTCATTTGATTAATATCAATCACAAAAAACTCATACGATTAAAATAGTGACGCAAAACTCATTCAATTAAAATACTGTGACACAAAACTCATTTGATTGAACTACAGTCACTCAAAACTGATTTGATTAATATGAATCACCTAAAACTCAGTTTATTAATATACAGTCTCACAAAACTCATTTGATTAATATCAATCACACAAAAGTCATTTGATTAAACTATACTCACACAAAACTCATTTGATTAATATCAATCACACAAATCTGATATGATTGAAATACATTCAGACAGTTTTGTGAGACTGTATATTAATAAACTGATTAATAAACTCATTTGATTAATATCATTCACACAAAATTCATTTATTAAAATACAGTTACACCAAACTCATTTGATTAATATCAATCACACAAAGCTTATTTGATTAAGATAGAGTCACATAAAACTCCTCTGATTAATATCCATCACTCAAAACTCATTTGATCAAAATACCGTCACACAAAACTCATTTGATTAATATCAATCACACAAAGCTCATTTGATTGAACTACAGTCACACAAAACTCATTTGATTAATATCAATCACACAAAACTCATTTGATTAATATCAATCACACAAAACTTTTTTGATTAAAATACAGTCATCCAAAAGTTATTCAATTAAAATACAGTCACACAAAACTCATTTGATTAATATGAATCAAACAAAACTCATTTCAACAAAATACAGTCACACAAAACTCATTTGATTAATATAAATCACACAAAACTCATTTGATTAAAATAAACTCACACAAAACTCATTTGATTAGTATCAATCACACAAACCTCATTTGATTGAACTACAGTCACACAAAACTCTTTTGATTAATATCAATCAAGCAAAACTCATTTGATTAAAATACAATCACATAAAACTCATTTGATTAATATCAATCAAACAAAACATTTTTGATTAAAATACAGTCACACAAAACTCATTTGTTTAATATCAATCACACAAAACTCATTTGATAAAAATAAAGTCACACAAAATTGATTTGATTAATATCAATCACACAAAACATTTGATTAAAATACAGTCACGCAAAGTCAATTGATTAATATTAATCACACAAAACTCGTTTGACTAAAATACAGTCATATAAAACTCATTTGGTAAATATAAATCATAAAAAAACTCATTTGATTAAAATACAGTCACACAAAACTCATTTAAGCAATATCAGTCACAAAAATCTTTTTCGATTAAAGTAAAGTCACACAAAGCTCATTTGATTAATATCAATCAAACAAAACTCATTTGATTAAAAGACAGTTACAGAAAACTCATTTGATTGATATCAGTCACATAAACCTCATTTGATTAAAATACAGTCACACAAATCTCATTTGATTAAATTACTGTAACACAAAACTCTATGATTAAAATACTGTCACACAAAACGCATTTGATTTAAATACAGTTCCACAAGATTCATTTGATTAATAACAATCACAGAAAACACATTTATTGAAATACTCTCATACAAAAGTCATTTGATTAATATCAATCACACAAAACTAATTTGATTAAAATATAGTCACACAAAAATCATTTCAGTAATATCACACAAAACTCATTTGAATAAAATACAGTCACACAAAACTTATTTAATTAATATCAATCACACGAAACCCATTTGATTAAAAAACAGTCACACAGAACACCTTTGATTAATATCAATCACACGAATCTCATATGATTAAAGTACAGTCACACAAAACTCAAATGATTAATAACAATCCCACAAAACTCATTTTATTAAAATATAGTCACACAAATCTCTTTTGAGTAATGTTAATCACACAAAACTTATTTGATTAAAATACAATGACACAACCCTTATTTGATTGATATCAATCACGCAAAACTAATTTGATTAAATTATACTCACAACAAATTCATTTGATTAATATCAATCACACAAAATTCATTTGATTAAAATGCAGTCACACAACACTCATTTGGTTAATATAAATCATACAAAACTCATTTGATTAAAATACAGACACACAAAACTCATTTGAGCAATATCAATCACAAAAATCTTTTTTGATTAAAATACAGTCACACAAAGCTCATTTGATTAATGTCAATCATACAAAACTCATTCGATTAAAAGACAGTTACACAAACCTCATTTGATTAATATCAATCACACAAACCTCATTTGATTAAAATACAGTCACACAAAACTCATTTGAGTTTAATACTGTGACACAAAACTCATTTGTTTGAACTACAGTCACACAAAACTCATTTAATTAATATCAATCACACAAAACCCATTTGATTAAAATATAGTCACACAAAACTCATTTGATTGATATCAATCACACAAAACTCATACGATTAAGATACAGTCATGCAAAACTCATTCAATTAAAATATTGTGACACAAAACTCATTTGATTGAACTACAGTCACACGAAACTCATTTAATTAATATGAATCACCTAAAACTCAATTGATAAAAATACAGTCTCACAAAACTCATTTGATTAATATCAATCACACGAAAGTCATTTGATTAAACTATACGCACACAAAACTCATTTGATTAATTTCAATCACACAAAACTAATTTGATTGAAATACATTCAGACAAAACTCATTTGATTAATATCAATCACACAAAACTCATTTATTATAATACAGTTACACCAAACTCATTTGATTAATATCAACATAGAAAGCTTATTTGATTAAGATAGAGTCACATAAAACTCATCTGATGAATATCCATCACTCAACACTCATTTGATCAAAATGCCGTCACACAAAACTCATTTGATTAATATCAATCACACAAAGATAATTTGATTGAACTACAGTCACACAAAACTCATTTGATTAATATCAATCACACAAAACTCATTTGATTAATATCAATCACACAAAAGTCATTTGATTAATATCAATCACACAAAACTTTTTTGATTAAAATACAGTCACACAAAAGTTATTTAATTAAATACAGTCACACAAAACTCATTTGATTAATATGAATCAAACAAAACTCATTTGAACAAAAGACAGTCACACAAAACTCATTTGATTAATATCAATCACATAAACCTCATTTGATTGAACTACAGTCACACAAAACTCTTTTGATGAATATCAATCAAGCAAAACTCATTTGATTAAAATACAATCACACAAAACTCATTTGATTAATATCAATCACACAAAACTCTTTTGATTAAAATACAGTCACACAAAACTCATTTGATTAATGTTAATCAAACAAAATTTATTTGATCAAAATAAAGTCACACAAAACTGATTTGATTAATATCAATCACTCAAAACATATTTGATTAAAATACAGTCACGCAAAATTCAATTGATTAATATGAATCACACAAAACTCATTTGACTAAAATACAGTCATATAAAACTCATTTGGTAAATATAAATCATAAAAAACTCATTTGATTAAAATACAGTCACACAAAACTCATTTGAGCAATATCAGTCACAAAAATCTTTTTTGATTAAAGTACAGTCACACAAATCTCATTTGATTAAGATCAATCAAACAAAACTCATTTGATTAAAAGACAGTGACAGAAAACTCATTTGATTAATATCAGTCACATAAATCTCATTTGATTAAAATACAGTCACAAAAATCTCATTTGATTAATAACAGTCACACAAAATCCATTTGATTGAAATACTCTCATACAAAAGTCATTTGATTAATATCACTCACACAAAACTAATTTGATTAAAATATAGTCATACAAAAATCATTTCAGTAATATCACACAAAACTCATTTGATTAAAATAGTCACACAAAACTCATTTGATTAATGTGAATCAAACAAAACTCATTTGATTAAAATACAGTCACACAAAACTCATTTGATTAATATCAATCACATAAAACTCATTTGATTAAAATAAAGTCACACAACACATTTGATTAATATCAATCACACAAACCTCATTTGACTGAACTACAGTCAAACAAAACTATTTTGATTAATATCAATCAAGCAAAACTCATTTGTTAACACAAACCTCATTTGATTAAAGTACAGTCACACAAAACTCATTTGAGTTTAATACTGTGACACAAAACTCATTTGTTTGAACTACAGTCACACAATACTCATTTAATTAATATCAATCACACAATACCCATTTGATTAAAATAGAGTCACACAAAACTCATTTGATTAATGTCATTCACACAAAACTCATACGATTAAAATACAGCCACGCAAAACTCATTCAATTAAAATACTTTGACACAAAACTCATTTGATTGAACTACAGTCACACAAAACTCATTTAATTAATATCAATCACCCAAAACTCAATTGATTAAAATACAGTCTCACAAAACTCATTTGATTAATAACAATCACACAAAAGTCATTTGATTGAATTATACTCACAGAAAACTCATTTGATTAATATCAATCACACAAAACTAATTTGATTGAAATACATTCAGACAAAACTCACTTGATTAATATCATTCACACAAAACTCATTTAATTAAAATACAGTTACACGAAATTCATTTGATTAATATCAATCACACAAAGCTTATTTGATTAAGATAGAGTCATATAAAACTCATCTGATTAATATCAATCACTCAACACTCATTTGATAAAAAAATACCCTAACACAAAACTCATTTGATTAATATCAATCACACAAAGCTCATTTGATTGAACTACAGTTACACAAAACTCTTTTGATTAATACCAATCAAGCAAAACTTTTTTGTTTAAAATACAATCACACAACTTATTTGATTAATATCAATCACACAAAACTTTTTTGATTAAAATACAGTCACACAAAACTCATTTGTTTAATAACAATCACACAAACCTCATTTGATTGAAGTACAGTCACACAAAACTGATTTGATTAATATCAATCACACAAAACTTATTTGATTAAAATATAGTCACGCAAAATTCAATTGATTAATATTAATCACACAAAACTCATTTGACTAAAATACAGTCATATAAAACTCATTTGGTAAATATAAATCATAAAAAAACTCATTTGATTAAAATACAGTCACACAAAACTCATTTGAGCAATATCAATCACAAAAATCTTTTTTGATTAAAGAACAGTCACACAAAGCTCATTTGATTAATATTAATCAAACAAAACTCATTTGATTAAAAGACATTTACAGAAAACTAATTTGATTAATATCAGTCACATAAACGTCATTTGATTAAAATACAGTCACACAAATCTCATTTGATTAAAATACTGTAACACAAAACTCATATGAATAAAAGACTGTCACACAAAACGCATTTGATTTAAATACAGTTCCACAAGATTCATTTGATTAATAACAATCACACAAAACCCATTTGATTGAAATACTCTCATACAAAAGTCATTTGATTAATGTCAATCACAGAAAACTAATTTGATTAAAATATATTCACACAAAAATCATTTCAGTAATATCACACAAAATTCATTTGATTAAAATGTAGTCACACAAAACTTATTTTATTAATATCAATCACACGAAATTCATTTGATTAAAAAACAGTCACAGAAAACCCTTTTGATTAATATCAATCACACGAATCTCATTTGATTAAAATACAGTCACACAAAACTCAATTGATTAATAACAATCCCACGAAACTCATTTTATTAAAATATTGTCACACAAATCTCTTTTGAGTAATGTTAATCACACAAAACTTATTTGATTAAAATACAGTCACACAAAACTCAATTGATTGATATCAATTACACAAAACTAATTTGATTAAATTGTACTCACACAAAACTCATTTGATTAATATAAATCACACAAAATTCATTTGATTAAAATACAGTCACACAACACTCATTTGGTTCATATAAATTATACAAAATTCATTTGATTAAAATACAGACACACAAAACTCATTTGATTAATATCAATCACACAAACCTCATTTGATTAAAATACAGTCACACAAAACTCATTTGAGTTTAATACTGTGACACAAAACTGATTTGTTTGAACTACAGTCACACAAAACTCATTTAATTAATATCAATCACAAAAACCAATTTGATTAAAATAGAGTCACACAAAACTCATTTGATTAATATCAATCACACAAAACTCATACGATTAAAATACAGTCAAGCAAAACTCATTAAATTAAAAAACTGTGACACAAAACTCATTTGATTGAACAACAGTCACACAAAACTCATTTAATTAATATCAATCACCCAAAACTCAATTGATTAGAATACAGTCTCACAAAACTCATTTGATTAATATGAATCACACAAAACTAATTTGATTGAAATACAGTTACACCAAACTCATTTGATTAATATCAATCACACAAAGCTTCTTTGATTAAGATAGAGTCACATAAAACTCATCTGATTAATATCAATCATTCAACACTCATTTGATCAAATTACCGTCACACAAAACTCAATTGATTAATATCAGTCACACAAAGCTCATTTGATTGAACTACAGTCACACAAAACTCATTTGATTAAAATCAATCACACAAAACTCATTTGATTAATATCAATCACACAAAACTTTTTCCATTAAAAAACAGTCACACAAAAGTCATTTAATTAAAATACAGACACACAAAACTCATTTGATTAATATGAATCAAACAAAATTCATTTGATTAAAATACAGTCAC
The DNA here is from genome assembly GCF_036320965.1 of Panulirus ornatus. Lineage (NCBI taxonomy): Eukaryota > Metazoa > Arthropoda > Malacostraca > Decapoda > Palinuridae > Panulirus > Panulirus ornatus. The sequence continues at coordinate 10,054,570 of NC_092284.1, forward strand.
ACTAAACTCATTTGATTAATATAAATCACACAAAACTTATTTGATTAAAATAAAGTCACACAAAACTCATTTGATTAATATCAATCACACAAACCTCATTTGATTGAACTACAGTCACACAAAACTCTTTTAATTAATATCAATCAAGGAAAACTCATTTGTTTAAAATACAATCACACAAAACTCATTTGATTAATATCAATCAAAAAATTTTTTGATTAAAATACAGTCACACAAAACTCATTTGTTTAACATCAATCACACAAACCTCATTTGATTGAAGTACAGTCACACAAAACTGATTTGATTAATATCAATCACACAAAACATATTTGATTAAAATACAGTCACGCAAAATTCAATTGATTAATATTAATCACACAAAACTCATTTGACTAAAATACCGTCATATAAAACTCATTTGGTAAATATAAATCATAAAAAAACTCATTTGATTAAAATACAGTCACACAAAACTCATTTGAGCAATATCAATCACAAAAATCTTTTTTGAATAAAGTACAGTCACACAAAGCTCATTTGATTAATATCAATCAAACAAAACTTATTTGATTAAAAACAGTTACAGAAAACTCATTTGATTAATATCAGTCACATAAACCTCATTTGATTAAAATACAGACAGACAAATCTCATTTGATTAAAATACTGTAACACAAAACTCATATGATTAAAATACTGTCACAGAAAACGCATTTGATATAAATATTTGTTATTAATATTAATATTTAATATTAATATTTAATATTAATATTTATATCAAATGAAATACTCTCATACAAATTGAAATACTCTCATACAAAAGTCATTTGATTAATATCAATCACACAAAACGAATTTGATTAAAATATAGTCACACAAAAATCATTTCAGTAATATCACACAAAACTCATTTGACTAAAATACAGTCACAAAAAACTCCTTTAATTAATATCAATCATACGAAACTCATTTGATTAAAAAACAATCACACAAAACACCTTTGATTAATATCAATCACACGAATCTCATTTGATTAAAGTACAGTCACACAACACTCAATTGATTAATAACAATCCCACAAAATTCATATTATTAAAATATAGTCACACAAATCTCATTTGAGTAATGTTAATCACAAAAAACTTATTTGATTAAAATACAGTCACACAAAACTCATTTGATTGATATCAATCACACAAAACTAATTTGATTAAATTATACTCACAACAAATTCATTTGATTAATATCAATCACACAAAATTCATTTGATTAGAATACAGTCACACAACACTAATTTGGTTAATATAAATCATACAAAACTCATTTGATTAAAATACAGACACACAAAACTCATTTGAGCAATATCAATCACAAAAATCTTTTTTGATTAAAATACAGTCACACAAAGCTCATTTGATTAATATCAATCATACAAAACTCATTCGATTAAAATACAGTCACACAAAACTCATTTGAGTTTAATACTGTGACACAAAACTCATTTCTTTGAACTACAGTCACACAAAACTCATTTAATTAATGTCAATGATACAAACCCATTTGATTAAAATAGTCACACAAAACTCATTTGAGTTTAATACTGACACAAAACTCATTTGTTTGAACTACAGTCATACAAAACTCATTTAATTAATATCAATCACACAAAACCCATTTGATTAAAATAGAGTCACACAAAACTCATTTGATTAATATCAATCACACAAAACTCATACGATTAAAATACAGTCACGCAAAACTCATTCAATTAAAATACTGTGACACAAAACTCATTTGATTGAACTACAGTCACACAAAACGCATTTAATTAATATCAATCACCTAAAACTTTATTGATTGAAATACAGTCTCACAAAACTCATTTGATTAATATCAATCACACAAAAGTCATTTGATTAAACTATATTCACACAAAACTCATTTGATTAATATCAATCACACAAAACTAATTTGATTGAAATACATTCAGACAAAACTCATTTGATTATTATCATTCACACAAAACTCATTTGATTAAAATACAGTTACACCAAACGCATTTGATTAATATCAATCACACAAAGCTTATTTGATTAAGATACAGTCACATAAAACTCATCTGATTATTATCAATCACTGAACACTCATTTGATCAAAATACCGGCACACAAAACTCATTTGATTAATATCAATCACACAAAGTAAATCTGATTTAACTACAGTCACACAAAACTAATTTGATTAATATCAATCACACAAAACACATTTGATTAATATCAATCACGCAAAAATCATTTGATTGAAATACAATCACACTAAACTCATTTTATTAAAATACAGTCACACAAAACTCATTTGATTAATATAAATCAAACAAAACTTATATGATTAAAATACAGTCACACAAAACTCATTTGATTAATATTAATCACACAAAACTCATTTGATCAAAATAAAGTCACACAAAACTCATTTGATTAATATCAATCACACAAACCTCATTTGATTGAAATACAGTCACAAAAAACTCTTTTGATTAATATCAATCAAGCAAAAATCATTTGATTAAAATACAATCACACAAAACTCATTTGATTAATATCAATCACACAAAACTTTCTTGATTAAAATACAGTCACACAAATCTCATTTGGTAAATATAAATCATAAAAAACTCATTTGATTAAAATACAGTCACACAAAACTTATTTGAGCAATATCAATCACAAAAATCTTTTTTGATTAAAATACAGTCACACAAAGCTCATTTGATTAATATCTATCAAACAAAAATCATTTGATTAAAAGACAGTTACATAAAACTCATTTGATTAAAAGACAGTTACATAAAACTCATTTGATTAATATCAGTCACATAACCCTCATTTGATTAAAATATAGTCACACAAATCTCATTTGATTAAAATACTGTAACACAAACTCATATGATTAAAATACTGTCACACAAAACGCATTTGATTTAAATACAGTTCCACAAGATTTATTTGATTAATAACAATCACACAAAACCCATTTGATTGAAATACTCTTATACAAAAGTCATTTGATTAATATCAATCACACAAAACTAAATTGATTAAAATATAGTCACACAAAAATCATTTCAGTAATATCACACAAAACTCATTTGATTAAATTACAGTCACATAAAGCTCATTTGATTAATATCAATCACACGAATCTCATTTGATTAAAATACAGTCACACAAAACTCAATTGATTAATAACACTCCCACAAAACTCATTTTATTAAGATATAGTCAAACAAATCTCTGAGTAATGTTAATCACACAAAACTTATTTGATTAAAATACAGTCACACCAAACTTATTTGATTGATATCAAGCACACAAAACTAATTTGATTAAATTATACTCACACAAAACTCATTGATTAATATCAATCACACAAAACTCATTTGATTAAAATACAGTCACACAACACTCATTTGGTTAATATAAATCATACAAAACTCATTTGATTAAAATACAGACATACAAAACTCATTTGAGCAATATCAATGACAAAAATCATTTTTGATTAAAATACAGTCACATAAAGTTCATTTGATTAATATCAATCATACAAAACTCATTCGATTAAAAGACAGTTACACAAACTCATTTGATTAATATCAATCACACGAAACTTATTTGATTAAAAAACAGTCACACAAAACACCTTTGATTAATATCACACAAAACTCATTTGATTAATATCAATCACACAAAACTCATATGATTAAAATACAGTCACGCAAAACTCATTAAATTAAAATACTGTGACACAAAACTCATTTGATTGAAGTACAGTCACAAAAAACTCAATTAATATCAATCACCCAAAACTCAATAGATTAAAATACAGTCTCACAAAAGTCATCTTATCAATATCAATCACACAAAAGTCATTTGATTAAATTATACTCACACAAAACTCATTTGATTAATATCAATCACACAAAACTAATTTGATTGAAATACATTCAGACAAAACTCATTTGATTAATATCATTCACACAAAACTCATTTGATTAAAATACAGTTACACCAAACTCATTTGATTAATATCAATCACACAAAGCTTATTTGATTAAGATACAGTCACATAAAACTCATCTGATTAATATTAATCACTCAACACTCATTTGATCAAAATACCGTCACACAAAAATCATTTGATTAATATCAATCACACAAAGCTAATTTGATTGAACCACAGTCACACAAAACTCATTTGATTAATATCAATCACACAAAACTCATTTGATTAATATCAATCACACAAAACTCATTTGATTAAAATAGTCACACAAAACTCATTTAATTAGAATACAGTCACACAAAAATCATTTGATTAATATGAATCAAAGAACACTCATTTGATTAAAATACAGTCACACAAAACTCATTTGATTAAAATCAATCACACAAAACTCATTTGATCAAATCAAATCACACAAAACTCATTTGATTAATATCAATCACACAAAACTCATTTGATTAGAAATACAGTCACAAAAAACTCTTTTGATTAATATCAATCAACAAAATTCATTTGATTAAATACAATCACACAAAAATCTTTGATTAATATCAGTCAAGCAAAACTTCTTGATTAAAATACAGTCACACAAACTCATTTGTTAATATAATCCATACAAAACTCATTTGATTAAATACAGTCACACAAAACTTATTTGAGCAATATCAATCACAAAAATCTTTTTTGATTAAAATACAGTCACACAAAGCTCATTTGATTAATATCTATCAAACAAAAATCATTTGATTAAAAGACAGTTACATAAAACTCATTTGATTAAAAGACAGTTACATAAAACTCATTTGATTAATATCAGTCACATAACCCTCATTTGATTAAAATATAGTCACACAAATCTCATTTGATTAAAATACTGTAACACAAACTCATATGATTAAAATACTGTCACACAAAACGCATTTGATTTAAATACAGTTCCACAAGATTTATTTGATTAATAACAATCACACAAAACCCATTTGATTGAAATACTCTTATACAAAAGTCATTTGATTAATATCAATCACACAAAACTAAATTGATTAAAATATAGTCACACAAAAATCATTTCAGTAATATCACACAAAACTCATTTGATTAAATTACAGTCACATAAAGCTCATTTGATTAATATCAATCACACGAATCTCATTTGATTAAAATACAGTCACACAAAACTCAATTGATTAATAACACTCCCACAAAACTCATTTTATTAAGATATAGTCAAACAAATCTCTGAGTAATGTTAATCACACAAAACTTATTTGATTAAAATACAGTCACACCAAACTTATTTGATTGATATCAAGCACACAAAACTAATTTGATTAAATTATACTCACACAAAACTCATTGATTAATATCAATCACACAAAACTCATTTGATTAAAATACAGTCACACAACACTCATTTGGTTAATATAAATCATACAAAACTCATTTGATTAAAATACAGACATACAAAACTCATTTGAGCAATATCAATGACAAAAATCATTTTTGATTAAAATACAGTCACATAAAGTTCATTTGATTAATATCAATCATACAAAACTCATTCGATTAAAAGACAGTTACACAAACTCATTTGATTAATATCAATCACACAAAACTCATTTGATTAAAATACAGTCACACAAAACTCATTTGAGTTTAATACTGTGACACAAAACTCATTTGATTAATATCAATCACACAAAACTCATACGATTAAAATACAGTCACGCAAAACTCATTCAATTAAAATACTGTGACACAAAACTCATTTGATTGAAGTACAGTCACAAAAAACTCAATTAATATCAATCACCCAAAACTCAATAGATTAAAATACAGTCTCACAAAAGTCATCTTATCAATATCAATCACACAAAAGTCATTTAATTAAATTATACTCACACAAAACTCATTAGATTAATATCAATCACACAAAACTAATTTGATTGAAATACATTCAGACAAAACTCATTTGATTAATATCATTCACACAAAACTCATTTGATTCTAATACACTTACACCAAACTCATTTGATTAATATCAATCACACAAAGGTTATTTGATTAAGATACAGTCACATAAAACTCATCTGATTAATATCAATCACTCAACACTCATTTGATCAAAGTATAGTCACACAAAAATCATTTGATTAATATCAATCACACAAAGCTCATTTGATTGAACTACAGTCACACAACACTCATTTGATTAATATAAATCACACAAAACTCATTTGATTAATATCAATCACACATAACTCATTTGATTAATATCAATCTCACAAAACTCATTTGATTAAAATACAGTCACACAAAACTCATTTAATTAAAATACAGTTACACAAAACTCATTTGATTAATATGAATCAAATAAACTCAACTGATTAAAATACAGTCACACAAAACTCATTTGATTAATATCAATCACACAAAACTCATTTGATTAATATCAATCACACAAAACTCATTTGATTAGAATAAAGTCACACAAAACTCATTTGATTAATATTAATCACACAAATCTCATTTGATTGAACTACAGTCACACAAAAATCTTTTGATTAATATCAGTCAAGCAAAACTCATTTGATTAAAATACAATCACACAAAACTCATTTGTTAATATCAATCACACAAAACTTTTTTGATTAAAATACAGTCACACAAAACTCATTTGTTTAATATCAATCACACAAACCTCATTTGATTAAAGTACAGTCACACAAAACTGATTTGATTAATATCAATCACACAAAACTTATTTGATTAAAATAGTCACGCAAAATTCAAATGATTCATATCCATCACACAAAACTCATTTGACTAAAATACAGTCATAAAAACTCATTTGGTAAATATAAATCATAAAAAACTCATTTGATTCAAATACAGTCACAGAAAACTCATTTGACTAAAATACAGTCATATAAAACTCATCTGGTAAATATAAATCATAAAAAACTCATTTGATTAAAATACAGTCACACAAAACTTATTTGAGCAATATCAACCACAAAAATCTTTTTTGATTAAAGTACAGTCACACAAAGCTTATTTGATTAATATCAATCAAACAAAGCTCATTTAATTAAAAGAGAGTTACAAAAAACTCATTTGATTAATATCAGTCATATAAACCTCATTTGATTAAAATAGAGTCACACAAATCTCATTTGAATAAAATACTGTAACACAAAACTCATATGATTAAAATACTGTCACACAAAATGCATTTGATTTAAATACAGTTCCACAAGATTCATTTGATTGATAACAATCACACAAAACCCATTTGATTGAAATACTCTCATACAAAAGTCATTTGATTAATATCAAATACACAAAACTAATTTGATTAAAATATAGTCACACAAAAATCTTTTCAGTAATATTACACAAAACTCATTTGATTAAAATACAGTCACACAAAACTCATTTAATTAATATCAATCACACGAAACTCATTTGATTAAAAAATTGTCAAACAAAACACCTTTGATTAATATCAATCACATGGATCTCATTTGATGAAAATACAGTCACACAAAACTCAATTGATTAATAACAATCCCAAAAAACTCATTTTATTAAGATATAGTCACACAAATCTCTTTTGAGTAATGTTAATCACACAAAACTTATTTGATTAAAGTACAGTCACAGAAAACTCATTTGATTGATATCAATCACACAAAACTAATTTGATTAAATTATACTCACACAAAACTGATTTGATTAATATAAATCACACAAAATTCATTTGATTAAAATACAGTCACACAACACGCATTTGGTTAATATAAATCATACAAAACTCATTTGATTAAAATACAGACACACAAAACCCATTTGATTAATATCAATCACACAAACCTCATTTGATTAAAATAGAGTCACACTAAACTCATTTGAGTTTAATACTGTGACAAAAAACTCATTTTTTTGAACTACAATCACACAAAACTCATTTAATTAATTTCAGTCACACAAAACCCATTTGATTAAAATAGAGTCACACAAAACTCATTTGATTAATATCAATCACAGAAAACTCATACGATTAAAATACAGTCACGCAAAACTCATTCAATTAAAATTCTGTGACACAAAACTCATTTGATTGAACAACAGTCACACAAAACTCATTTAATTAATATCAATCACCCAGAACTTAATTGATTAAAATACAGCCTCACAAAACTCATTTGATTAATATCAATCACACAAAAGTCATTTGATTAAATTATATTCACACAAAACTCATTTGATTAATATCATTCACATAAAACTCCTTTGGTTAATATCAATCACACAAAGCTTATTTGAGTAAGATAGAGTCACATAAAACTCATCTGATTACTATCAATCACTCAACACTCATTTGATCAAAATACCGTCACACAAAACTCATTTGATTAATATCAGTCACACAAAGCTCATTTGATTGAACTACAGTCACAGAAAACTAATTTGATTAATATCAATATCACAAAACTCATTTGATTAATATCAATCACACAAAACTGTTTTGATTAAAATACAGTCAAACAAAAGTCATTTAATTAAAATACAGTCACACAAAAATCATTTGATTAATATAAATCAAAGAAAACTCATTTGATTAAAATACAGTCACACAAAACTCATTTGATTAATATAAATCGCACAAAACTCATTTGATTAAAATAAAGTCACACAAAACTCATTTGATTAATATCAATCACACAAACCTAATTTGGTTGAACTACAGTCACACAAAACTCTTTTGATTAATATCAATCAAGCAAAACTCATTTGATTAAAATGAAATCACACAAAACTCATTTGATTAATATCAATCACACAAAACTTTTTTGATTAAAATAGAGTCACACAAAAATCATTTGTTTAATATCAATCACACAAACCTCATTTGATTTAAGTACAGTCACACAAAACTGATTTGATTAATATGAACCATATAAAATATATTTGATTAAAATACAGTCACGCAAAATTTAATCGATTAATATTAATCACACAAACTCATTTGACTAAAATACAGTCATATAAAACTCATTTGGTAAATATAAATCATAAAAAACTCATTTGATTAAAATACAGTCACAGAAAACTTATTTGAGCAATATCAATCACAAAAATCTTTTTTGATTAAAGTACAGTCACACAAAGCTCATTTGATTAATATCAATCAAACAAAACTCATTTGATCAAAAGACAGTTACAGAAAACTCATTTGATTAATATCAGTCACATAAACCTCATTTGACTAAAATACAGTCACACAAATCTCATTTGATTAGAATACTGTAACACAAAACTCATATGAATAAAATACTGTCACACAAAACGCATTTGATTTAATTACAGTTCCACAAGATTAATTTGATTAATAACAATCACACAAAACCCATTTGATTGAAATACTCTCATACAAAAGTCATTTTATTAATATCGATCACACAAAACTAATTTGATTAAAATATAGCACAAAAAAATCATTTCAGTAATATCACACAAAATTCATTTGATTATAATACAGTTACAGAAAACTCATTTAATTAATATCAATCACACGAAACTCATTTGATTAATAAACAGTCACACAAAACATCTTTGATTTATATCAATCACACGAATCTCATTTTATTAAACTACAGTCACACAAAACTCAATTGATTAATAACAATCCCACAAAACTCATTTTATTAAAATATAGTCACACAAATCTCTTTTGAGTAATGTTAATCACACAAAAATTATTTGATTAAAATGCAGTCACACAAAACTCATTTGATTGATATCAATCACACAATACTAATTTGATTAAATTATACTCACACAAAACTCATTTGATTAATATCAATCACACAAAATTCATGTGATTGAAATACAGTCACACAACACTCATTTGATTAGAATACAGTCACACAACACTCATTTGGTTAATATAAATCATAAAAAACTCCTTTGATTAAAATACAGACACACAAAACTCATTTGAGCAATATCAATCACAAAAATCTTTTTTGATTAAAATACAGTCACACAAAGCTCATTTAATTAATATCAATCATACAACACTCATTCGATTAAAAGAGAGTTACACAAAACTCATTTGATTAATATCAATCACACAAACCTCATTTGATTAAAATACAGTCACACAAAACTCATTTGAGTTTAATACTGTGACAAAAAACTCATTTGTTTGAACTACAGTCACACAAAACTCATTTAATTAATATCAATCACACAAAACCCATTTGATTAAAATAGAGTCACACAAAACTCATTTGATTAACATCAATCACACAAAAATCATACGATTAAAGTACAGTCACGCAAAACTCATTCAATTAAAATACTTTGACACAAAACTCATTTGATTGAACTACAGTCACACAAAACTCATTTAATTAATATCAATCACCCAAAACTCAATTGATTAAAAACAGTCTCACAAAACTCATTTGATTAATATCAATCACACAAAAGTCATTTGATTAAACTATACTCACACAAAACTCATTTGATTAATATCAATCACTCAAAACTAATTTGATTGAAATACATTCAGACAAAACTCATTTGATTAATATCAATCACACAAAGCTTATTTGATTAAGATACAGTCACATAAAACTCATCTGATTAATATCAATCACTCAACACTCATTTGATCACAATACCGTCACACAAAACTCATTTGATTAATATCAATCACACAAAAATCATTTGATTAAAATACAGTCACACAAAACTCATTTAATCAAAATACATTCACACAAAACTCATTTGATTAATATGAATCAAACAAAACTCATTTAATTAAAATACAGTCACACAAAACTCATTTGATTAATATGAATCACTCAAAACTCATTTGATCAAAATAAAGTCACACAAAACTCATTTGATTAATATTAATCACACAAAACTCATTTGATTAATATTAATCACACAAAACTCTTGATTAATATCAATCAAGAAAAACTCATTTTTTTAAAATACAATCACACAAATCTCATTTGATTAATATCAATCACACAAAACTTTTTGATTAAAATACAGTCACACAAAACTCGTTTGGTAAATATAAATCATAAAAAACTCATTTGATTAAAGTACAGTCACACAAAACTCATTTGAGCAATATCAATCACAAAAATCTTTTTTGATTAAAATACAGTCACATAAAGCTCATTTGATTAATATCAATCATACAAAACTCATTCGATTAAAAGACAGTTACACAAAACTCATTTGATTATTATCAATCACACAAAACTCATTTGATTAAAATACAGTCTCACAAAACTCATTTGAGTTTAATACTGTGACACAAAACTCATTTGTTTGAACTACAGTCATACAAAACTCATTTAATTAATATCAATCACACAAAACCCATTTGATTGAAATAGAGTCACACAAAACTCACTTGATTAATGTTAATCACACAAAACTCATACGATTAAAATACAGACACGCAAAACTCATTCAACTAAAATACTGTGACACAAAACTCTTTTGATTTAACTACAGTCACACAAAACTCATTTAATATCAATCACCCAAAACTCAATTGATTAAAATACAGTCTCATCAAACTCATTTGATTAATATCATTCACACAAAAGTCATTTGATTAAATTATACTCACACAAAACTCATTAGATTAATATCAATCACACAAAACTAATTTGATTGAAATACATTCAGACAAAACTCATTTGATTAATATCATTCACAGAAAACTCATTTGATTAAAATACAGTTACACCAAACTCATTTGATTAATATCAATAGCACAAAGCTTATTTGATTAAGATACAGTCACATAAAACTCATCTGATTAATATCAATCACTCAACACTCATTTGATCAAAATACCGTCACACAAGAATTATTTGATTAATATCAATCACACAAAGCTCATTTGATTGAACTACAGTCACACAAAACTCATTTGATTAATATCAATCACACAAAACTCATTTGATTAATAACAATAACACAAAAATCATTTGATTAAAATACAGTCACACAAAACTCATTTAATTAAAATAAATTCACACAAACCTCATTTGATTAATATGAATCAAACAAAACTTATTTAATTAAAATACAGTCACACAAAACTCATTTGATTAATATGAATCATACAAAACTCATTTGATCGAAATAAAGTCACACAAAACTCATTTCATTAATATGAATCACACAAACCTCATGTGATTGAACTACAGTCACACAAAACTCTTTTGATTAATATCAATCAAGCAAAACTCATTTTATTAAAATACAATCACACAAATCTCATTTGATTAATATCAATCACACAAAACTTTTTTGATTAAAATACAGTCACACAAAACTCATTTGGTAAATATAAATCATAAAAAACTCATTTGATTAAAGTACACTCACACAAAACTCATTTGAGCAATATCAATCACAAAAATTTTTTTTTAATTAAAGTACAGTCACACAAAGCTCATTTGATTAATATCAATCAAACAAAACTCATTTGATTAAAAGACAGTTACAGAAAACTCATTTGATTAATATCAGTCACATAAACCTCATTTGATTAAAATACAGTCACACAAATCTCATTTGATTAAAATACTGTAACGCAAAACTCATATGATTAAAATACTGTCACACAAAACGCATTTGATTTACATACAGTTCCACAAGATTCATTTGATTAATAACAATCACACAAAACCCATTAGATTCAAAATACTCTCATACAAAAGTCATTTGATTAATATCAATCACACAAAACTAATTTGATTAAAATATAGTCACACAAAAATCATTTCAGTAATATCACACAAAACTCATTTAATTAAGATAGTCACATAAAACTCATTTAATTAATATCAATCACACGAAACTCATTTGATTAAAAAACAGTCACACAAAACAACTTTTATTAATATCAATCACACGAATCTCATTTGATTAAAATACAGTCACACAAAATTCAATTGATTAATAACAATCCCGCAAAAGTCATTTTATTGAAATATAGTCACACAAATCTCTTTTGAGTAATGTTAATCACACAAAACCTATTTGATTAAAATACAGTCACACAAAACTCATTTGATTGATATCAATCACACAAAACTAATTTCATTAAATTATACTCACACAAAACTCATTTGATTAATATCAATCACACAAAACTCATCTGATTAAAATACAGTCACACAACACTCATTTGGTGAATATAAATCATAGAAAACTCATTTGATTGAAATACAGACACACAAAACTCATTTGAGCAATATCAATCACAAAAATCTTTTTTGATTAAAATACAGTCACATAAAGCTCATTTGATTAATATCAATCATACAAAACTCATTCGATTAAAAGACAGTTTCACAAAACTCATTTGATTATTATCAATCACACAAAACTCATTTGATTAAAATACAGTCACACAAAACTCATTTGAGTTTAATACTGTGACACAAAACTCATTTGTTTGAACTACAGTCACGCAAAACTCATTTAATTAATATCAATCACACAAAACCCATTCATTAAAATAGAGTCACACAAAACTCACTTGATTAATGTTAATCACACAAAACTCCTACGATTAAAATACAGACACGCAAAACTCATTCAATTAAAATACTGTGACACAAAACTCATTTGATTGAACTACAGTCACACAAAACTCATTTGATATCAATCACCCAAAACTCAGTTGATTAAAATACAGTCTCACAAAACTCATTTGATTAATATCAATCACACAAAAGTCATTTGATTAAATTATACTCACACAAAACTCATTAGATTAATATCAATCACGCAAAACTAATTTGATTGAAATACATTCAGACAAAACTCATTTGATTAATATCATTCACAGAAAACTCATTTGATTAAAATACAGTTACACCAAACTCATTTTATTAATATCAATCACACAAAGCTTATTTGATTAAGATACAGTCAAATAAAACTCATCTGATTAATATCAATCACTCAACACACATTTGATCAAAATACCGTCACACAAAAATCATTTGATTAATATCAATTACACAAAGCTCATTTGATTGAACTACAGTCACACAAAACTCTTTTGATTAATATCAATCAAGCAAAACTCATTTGATTAAAATACAATCACACAAATCTCATTTGATTAATATCAATCACACAAAACTTTTTTGATTAAAATACAGTCACACAAAACTCATTTGGTAAATATAAATCATAAAAAACTCATTTGATTAAAGTACACTCACACAAAACTCATCTGAGCAATATCAATCACAAAAAAAAAATTTTGATTAAGGTAGTCACACAAAGCTCATTTGATTAATATCAATCAAACATAACTCAATTGATTAAAAGACAGTTACAGAAAACTCATTTCATTAATATCAGTCACATAAACCTCATTTGATTAAAATACAGTCACACAAATCTCATTTGATTAAAATACTGTAACGCAAAACTCATATGATTAAAATACTGTCACACAAAACGCATTTGATTTACATACAGTTCCACAAGATTCATTTGATTAATAACAATCACACAAAACCGATTTGATTGAAAATACTCTCATACAAAAGTCATTTGATTAATATCAATCACACAAAAGTAATTTGATTAAAATATAGTCACACAAAAATCAGTTCAGTAATATCACACAAAACTCATTTGATTAAAATACAGTCACATAAAACTCATCTAATTAATATCAATCACACGAAACTCATTTGATTAAAAAACATTTATACAAAACAACTTTTATTAATATCAATCACACGAATCTCATTTGTTTAAAATACAGTCACAGAAAACTCAATTGATTAATAACAATCCCACAAAACTCATTTTGTTAAAATATAGTCACACAAATCTCTTTTCAGTAATGTTAATCACACAAAACTTATTTGATTAAAATACAGTCACACAAAACTCATTTGATTGATATCAATCACACAAAACTAATTTGATTAAATTATACTTACACAAAAGATGTTCTGGAAGGAGGTAAATAAAGTGCGTAAGACAAGGGAGCAAATGGGAACTTCAGTGAAGGGCGCAAATGGGGAGGTGATAACAAGTAGTGGTGATGTGAGAAGGAGATGGAGTGAGTATTTTGAAGGTTTGTTGAATGTGTTTGATGATAGAGTGGCAGATATAGGGTGTTTTGGTCGAGGTGGTGTGCAAAGTGAGAGGGTTAGGGAAAATGATTTGGTAAACAGAGAAGAGGTAGTGAAAGCTTTGCGGAAGATGAAAGCCGGCAAGGCAGCAGGTTTGGATGGTATTGCAGTGGAATTTATTAAAAAAGGGGGTGACTATATTGTTGACTGGTTGGTAAGGTTATTTAATGTATGTATGACTCATGGTGAGGTGCCTGAGGATTGGCGGAATGCGTGCATAGTGCCATTGTACAAAGGCAAAGGGGATAAGAGTGAGTGCTCAAATTACAGAGGTATAAGTTTGTTGAGTATTCCTGGTAAATTATATGGGAGGGTATTGATTGAGAGGGTGAAGGCATGTACAGAGCATCAGATTGGGGAAGAGCAGTGTGGTTTCAGAAGTGGTAGAGGATGTGTGGATCAGGTGTTTGCTTTGAAGAATGTATGTGAGAAATACTTAGAAAAGCAAATGGATTTGTATGTAGCATTTATGGATCTGGAGAAGGCATATGATAGAGTTGATAGAGATGCTCTGTGGAAAGTATTAAGAATATATGGTGTGGGAGGAAAGTTGTTAGAAGCAGTGAAAAGTTTTTATCGAGGATGTAAGGCATGTGTACGTGTAGGAAGAGAGGAAAGTGATTGGTTCTCAGTGAATGTAGGTTTGCGGCAGGGGTGTGTGATGTCTCCATGGTTGTTTAATTTGTTTATGGATGGGGTTGTTAGGGAGATAAATGCAAGAGTTTTGGAAAGAGGGGCAAGTATGAAGTCTGTTGGGGATGAGAGAGCTTGGGAAGTGAGTCAGTTGTTGTTCGCTGATGATACAGCGCTGGTGGCTGATTCATGTGAGAAACTGCATAAGCTGGTGACTGAGTTTGGTAAAGTGTGTGGAAGAAGAAAGTTAAGAGTAAATGTGAATAAGAGCAAGGTTATTAGGTACAGTAGGGTTGAGGGTTAAGTCAATTGGGAGGTGAGTTTGAATGGAGAAAAACTGGAGGAAGTGAAGTGTTTTAGATATCTGGGAGTGGATCTGGCAGCGGATGGAACCATGGAAGCGGAAGTGGATCATAGGGTGGGGGAGGGGGCGAAAATTCTGGGGGCCTTGAAGAATGTGTGGAAGTCGAGAACATTATCTCGGAAAGCAAAAATGGGTATGTATGAAGGAATAGTGGTTCCAACAATGTTGTACGGTTGCGAGGCGTGGGCTATGGATAGAGTTGTGCGCAGGAGGATGGATGTGCTGGAAATGAGATGTTTGAGGACAATGTGTGGTGTGAGGTGGTTTGATCGAGTGAGTAACGTAAGGGTAAGAGAGATGTGTGGAAATAAAAAGAGCGTGGTAGAGAGAGCAGAAGAGGGTGTTTTGAAGTGGTTTGGGCACATGGAGAGAATGAGTGAGGAAAGATTGACCAAAAGGATATATGTGTCGGAGGTGGAGGGAACGAGGAGAAGAGGGAGACCAAATTGGAGGTGGAAAGATGGAGTGAAAAAGATTTTGTGTGATCGGGGCCTGAACATGCAGGAGGGTGAAAGGAGGGCAAGGAATAGAGTGATTTGGAGCGATGTGGTATACCGGGGTTGACGTGCTGTCAGTGGATTGAATCAAGGCATGTGAAGCGTCTTGGGTAAACCATGGAAAGCTGTGTAGGTATGTATATTTGCGTGTGTGGACGTATGTATATACATGTGTATGGGGGGGGGCCATTTCTTTCGTCTGTTTCCTTGCGCTACCTCGCAAACGCGGGAGACAGCGACAAAGTATTAAAAAAAAAAAAAAACTCATTTGATTAATATCAATCACACAAACTTCATTTGATTAAAATACAGTCACACAACACTCATTTGGTTAATATAAATCATACAAAACTCATTTGATTAAAATACAGACACACAAAACTCATTTGAGCAATATCAATCACAAAAATCTTTTTTGATTAAAATACAGTCACATAAAGCTCATTTGATTAATATCAATCATACAAAACTCATTCGATTAAAAGACAGTTACACAAAACTCATTTGATTATTATCAATCACACAAAACTCATTTGATTAAAATACAGTCACACAAAACTCATTTGAGTTTAATACTGTGACACAAAACTCATTTGTTTGAACTACAGTCACACAAAACTCATTTAATTAATATCAATCACACAAAACCCATTTGATTAAAATAGAGTCACACAAAACTCAATTGATTAATCTTAATCACACAAAACTCATACGATTAAAATACAGACACGCAAAACTTATTCAATTAAAATACTGTGACAAAAAACTCATTTGATTGAACTACAGTCACACAAAACTCATTTAATATCAATCACCCAAAACTCAATTGATTAAAATACAGTCTCACAAAACTCATTTGATTAATATCAATCACACAAAAGTCATTTGATTAGATTATACTCTCACAAAACTCATTAGATTAATATCAATCACACAAAACTAATTTGATTGAAATACATTCAGACAAAACTCATTTGATTAATATCATTCACAGAAAACTCATTTGATTAAAATACAGTTACACCAAACTCATTTGATTAATATCAATCACACAAAGCTTATTTGATTAAGATACAGTCAAATAAAACTCATCTGATTAATATCAATCACTAAACACTCATTTGATCAAAATACCGTCACAAAAAAATCATTTGATTAATATCAGTCACACAATGCTCTTTTGATTGAACTACAGTCACACAAAACTCATTTGATTAGTATCATTCACACAAAACTCATTTGATTAATGTTAATCATACAAAATAATTTGATTAAAATACATTCACACAAAACTCATTTAATTAAAATACATTCACACCAAACTCATTTGATTAATATGAATCACACAAAACTCATTTGATCAAAATAAAGTCACACAAAACTAATCTGATTATTATCAATCACACAAACCTCATTTGATTGAACTACAGTCACACAAAACTCTTTTGATTAATATCAATCAAGCAAAACTCATTTGATTAAATCATACTCACACAAAATTCATTAGATTAATATCAATCTCACAAAAGTGATTCGATTGAAATACATTCAGACAAACTCATTTTATTAATATCATTCACACAAAACTCATTTTATTAAAATAGAGTTACACCAAACTCATTTGATTAATATTAATCACACAAACCTTATTTGATTAAGATACAGTCACATAAAACTTATCTGATTAATATCAATCACTCAACACTCATTTGATCAAAATACCGTCACACAAAAATCATTTGATTAATATCAATCACACAAAGCTCATTTGATTGAACTACAGCCACATAAAACTCATTTGATTAATATCAATGACACAAAACTCATTTGATTAATATCAATCACACAAAACTCATTTGATTAATATCAATCACACAAAAATCATTTGATTAAAATACAGTCACACAAATCTCATTTAATTAAAATACAGTCACACAAAACTCATTTGATTAATATGAATCAAAGAAAACTTATTTGATTAAAATACAATCACACAAAACTCATTTGATTAATATCAATCACAAAACTCATTTGATTAAAATAAAGTCACACAAAACTCATTTGATTAATATCAATCACACAAACCTCATTTGATTGAACTACAGTCACACAAAACTCTTTTGATTAATATCAATCAAGCAAAACTCATTTGATTAAAATACAATCACACAAAACTCATTTGATTAATATCAATCACACAAAACCTTTTTGATTAAAATACAGTCACACAAAACTCATTTGTTTAATATCAATCACACAAACCTCATTTGTTTGAAGTACAGTCACACGAAACTGATTTTATTAATATTAATCACACAAAACATATTTGATTAAAATACAGTCACAAAATTCAATTGATTAATATTAATCACACAAAACTCATTTGACTATAATACAGTTATATAAAACTGATTTGGTAAATATAAATCATAAAAAAAACTCATTTGATTAAAATTCAGTCACACAAAACTCATTTGAGCAATATGAATCACAAAAACCTTTTTTGATTAAAGTACAGTCACACAAACCTCATTTGATTAATATCAATCAAACAAAACTCATTTGATTAAAAGATAGTTACAGAAAACTCATTTGATTAATATCAGTCACATAAACCTCATTTGATTAAAATACAGTCACACAAATATCATCTGATAAAATACTGTAACACAAAACTCATATGATTAAAATACTGTCACACAAAACGCATTTGATTTAAATACAGTTCCACATGATTCATTTGATTAATAACAATCACACAAAACCCATTTGATTGAAATACTCTCATACAAAAGTCATTTGATTAATATCAATCACACAGAACTAATTTGATTAAAATATAGTCACACAAAAATCATTTCAGCAATATCACACAAAACTCATTTGATTAAAATACAGTCACACAAAACTCATTTGATTGATATCAATCACACAAAACTAATTTTATTAAATTATACTCACACAAAACTCTTTTGATTAATATCAATCACACAAAATTCATTTGATTAAAATACGGTGACACAACAATCATTTGGTTAATATAAATCATACAAAACTCATTTGATTATAATACAGACACACAAAAGTCATTTGAGCAATATCAATCACAAAAATCTTTTTTGATTAAAATACAGTCACACAAAGCTCATTTGATTAATATCAATCATACAAAACTCATTCGATTAAAAGACAGTCACACAAAACTCATTTCATTAATATTAATCACACAAAACTCATTTGATTAAAATACAGTCACACAAAACTCATTTGAGTTTAATACTGTGACACAAAACTCATTTGTTTGAACAATCCCACAAAACTCATTTTATTAAAATATAGTCACACAAATCTCTTTTGAGTAATGTTAATCACACAAAACTTATTTGATTAAAATACAGTCACACAAAACTCATTTGATTGATATCAATCACACAAAACTAATTTGATTAGATTATACTCACACAAAACTCTTTTGATTGATATCAATCACACAAAATTCATTTGATTAAAATACAGTGACACAACACTCATTTGGTTAATATAAATCATACAAAACTCATTTGATTAAAATACAGACACACAAGACTCATTTGATTAAAATACAGACACACAAAACTCATTTGAGCAATATTAATCACAAAAATCTTTTTTGATTAAAACACAGTCACACAAAGCTCATTTGATTAATATCAATCATACAAAACTCATTCGATTAAAATACAGTCACACAAAACTCATTTATTAATATCAATCACACAAAACCCATTTGATTAAAATAGAGTCACACAAAACTCATTTGATTAATATCAATCACACAAACTCATACGATTAAAATACAGTCACGCAAAACTCATTCAATTAAAATACTGTGACACAAACTCATTTGATTGAACTACAGTCACACAAAACTCATTTATTAATATCAATCACCCAAAACTCAATTGATTAAAATACAGTCTCACAAAACTCATTTGATTAATATCAATCACACAAAAGTCATTTGATTAAATTATACTCACACAAAACTCATTTGATTAATATCAATCACACAAAACTCATTTGATTAAAATACAGTCACAAAACTCATTTGATTAATATCATACACAAAACTCATTTGTTGAACTACAGTCACACAAAACTCATTTAATTAATATCAATCACAAAAACCATTTGATTAAAATAAGTCACACAAACTCAATTGATTAATCTTAATCACACAAAACTCATACGATTAAAATACAGACACGCAAAACTCATTCAATTAAAATACTGTGACAAAAAACTCATTTGATTGAACTACAGTCACACAAAACTCATTTAATATCAATCACCCAAAACTCAATTGATTAAAATACAGTCTCACAAAACTCATTTGATTAATATCAATCACACAAAAGTCATTTGATTAAATTATACTCTCACAAAACTCATTAGATTAATATCAATCACACAAAACTAATTTGATTGAAATACATTCAGACAAAACTCATTTGATTAATATCATTCACAGAAAACTCATTTGATTAAAATACAGTTACACCAAACTCATTTGATTAATATCAATCACACAAAGCTTATTTGATTAAGATACAGTCAAATAAAACTCATCTGATTAATATCAATCACTAAACACTCATTTGATCAAAATACCGTCACAAAAAAATCATTTGATTAATATCAGTCACACAATGCTCTTTTGATTGAACTACAGTCACACAAAACTCATTTGATTAGTATCATTCACACAAAACTCATTTGATTAATGTCAATCATACAAAATAATTTGATTAAAATACATTCACACAAAACTCATTTAATTAAAATACATTCACACCAAACTCATTTGATTAATATGAATCACACAAAACTCATTTGATCAAAATAAAGTCACACAAAACTAATCTGATTATTATCAATCACACAAACCTCATTTGATTGAACTACAGTCACACAAAACTCTTTTGATTAATATCAATCAAGCAAAACTCATTTGATTAAATTATACTCACACAAAATTCATTAGATTAATATCAATCTCACAAAAGTGATTCGATTGAAATACATTCAGACAAACTCATTTTATTAATATCATTCACACAAAACTCATTTTATTAAAATAGAGTTACACCAAACTCATTTGATTAATATTAATCACACAAACCTTATTTGATTAAGATACAGTCACATAAAACTCATCTGATTAATATCAATCACTCAACACTCATTTGATCAAAATACCGTCACACAAAAATCATTTGATTAATATCAATCACACAAAGCTCATTTGATTGAACTACAGCCACATAAAACTCATTTGATTAATATCAATGACACAAAACTCATTTGATTAATATCAATCACACAAAACTCATTTGATTAATATCAATCACACAAAAATCATTTGATTAGAATACAGTCACACAAATCTCATTTAATTAAAATACAGTCACACAAAACTCATTTGATTAATATGAATCAAAGAAAATTTATTTGATTAAAATACAATCACACAAAACTCATTTGATTAATATCAATCACAAAACTCATTTGATTAAAATAAAGTCACACAAAACTCATTTGATTAATATCAATCACACAAACCTCATTTGATTGAACTACAGTCACACAAAACTCTTTTGATTAATATCAATCAAGCAAAACTCATTTGATTAAAATACAATCACACAAAACTCATTTGATTAATATCAATCACACAAAACCTTTTTGATTAAAATACAGTCACACAAAACTCATTTGTTTAATATCAATCACACAAACCTCATTTGTTTGAAGTACAGTCACACGAAACTGATTTTATTAATATTAATCACACAAAACATATTTGATTAAAATACAGTCACAAAATTCAATTGATTAATATTAATCACACAAAACTCATTTGACTATAATACAGTTATATAAAACTGATTTGGTAAATATAAATCATAAAAAAAACTCATTTGATTAAAATTCAGTCACACAAAACTCATTTGAGCAATATGAATCACAAAAACCTTTTTTGATTAAAGTACAGTCACACAAACCTCATTTGATTAATATCAATCAAACAAAACTCATTTGATTAAAAGATAGTTACAGAAAACTCATTTGATTAATATCAGTCACATAAACCTCATTTGATTAAAATACAGTCACACAAATATCATCTGATAAAATACTGTAACACAAAACTCATATGATTAAAATACTGTCACACAAAACGCATTTGATTTAAATACAGTTCCACATGATTCATTTGATTAATAACAATCACACAAAACCCATTTGATTGAAATACTCTCATACAAAAGTCATTTGATTAATATCAATCACACAGAACTAATTTGATTAAAATATAGTCACACAAAAATCATTTCAGCAATATCACACAAAACTCATTTGATTAAAATACAGTCACACAAAACTCATTTGATTGATATCAATCACACAAAACTAATTTTATTGAATTATACTCACACAAAACTCTTTTGATTAATATCAATCACACAAAATTCATTTGATTAAAATACGGTGACACAACAATCATTTGGTTAATATAAATCATACAAAACTCATTTGATTATAATACAGACACACAAAAGTCATTTGAGCAATATCAATCACAAAAATCTTTTTTGATTAAAATACAGTCACACAAAGCTCATTTGATTAATATCAATCATACAAAACTCATTCGATTAAAAGACAGTCACACAAAACTCATTTCATTAATATTAATCACACAAAACTCATTTGATTAAAATACAGTCACACAAAACTCATTTGAGTTTAATACTGTGACACAAAACTCATTTGTTTGAACAATCCCACAAAACTCATTTTATTAAAATATAGTCACACAAATCTCTTTTGAGTAATGTTAATCACACAAAACTTATTTGATTAAAATACAGTCACACAAAACTCATTTGATTGATATCAATCACACAAAACTAATTTGATTAGATTATACTCACACAAAACTCTTTTGATTGATATCAATCACACAAAATTCATTTGATTAAAATACAGTGACACAACACTCATTTGGTTAATATAAATCATACAAAACTCATTTGATTAAAATACAGACACACAAGACTCATTTGATTAAAATACAGACACACAAAACTCATTTGAGCAATATTAATCACAAAAATCTTTTTTGATTAAAATACAGTCACACAAAGCTCATTTGATTAATATCAATCATACAAAACTCATTCGATTAAAAGACAGTCACACAAAACTCATTTATTTAATATCAATCACACAAAACCCATTTGATTAAAATAGAGTCACACAAAACTCATTTGATTAATATCAATCACACAAAACTCATACGATTAAAATACAGTCACGCAAAACTCATTCAATTAAAATACTGTGACACAAAGCTCATTTGATTGAACTACAGTCACACAAAACTCATTTAATTAATATCAATCACCCAAAACTAAATTGATTAAAATACAGTCTCACAAAACTCATTTGATTAATATCAATCACACAAAAGTCATTTGATTAAACTATACTCACACAAAACTCATTTGATTAATATCAATCACACAAAACTAATTTGAATGAAATACATTCAGACAAAACTCATTTGATTAATATCATTCACACAAAACTCATTTGATTAAAATACAGTTACACCAAACTCATTTGATTAATATCAATCACACAAAGCTTATTTGATTAAGATACAGTCATATAAAACTCATCTGATTAATATCAATCACTCAACACTCATTTGATCAAAATACCGGCACACAAAACTCATTTGATTAATATCAATCACACAAAACTCATTTGATTAATATCAATCACACAAAAATCATTTGAATAAAATACTGTCACACAAAACTCATTTAATTAAAATACAGTCACACATAACTCATTTGATTAATATGAATCAAAGAAAACTCATTTAATTAAAATACAGTCACACAAAACTCATTTGATTAATATCAATCACACAAATCTCATTTGATCAAAATTAAGTCACACAAAACTCATTTGATTAATATCAATCACCCAAACCTCATTTGTTTGAACTACAGTCACACAAAACTCTTTTGATTAATATGAATCAAGCAAAACTCATTTGATTAAGATACAATCGCACAAAACTCATTTGATTAATATCAATCACACAAAACTTTTTTGATTAAAATACAGTCACAGAAAACTCATTTGGTAAATATAAATCATAAAAAACTCATTTGATTAAAATACAGTCACACAAAACTCATTTGAGCAATATCAATCACAAAAATCTTTTTTGATTAAAGTACAGTCACACAAAGCTCATTTGATTAATATCAATCAAACAAAACTCATCTGATTAAAAGACAGTTACAGAAAACTCATTTGATTAATATCAGTCACATAAACCTCATTTGATTAAAATACAGTCACAGAAATCTCATTTGATTAAAATACTGTAACACAAAACTCATGATTAAAATACTGTCATACAAAACGCATTTGATTTAAATACAGTTCCACAAGATTCTTTTGATTAATAACAATCACACAAAACCCATTTGATTGAAATACTCTTATACAAAAGTTATTTGATTAATATCAATCACACGAAACTCATTTGATTAAAAAACAGTCACACAAAACAACTTTTATTAATATCAATCACACGAATCTCATTTGATTAAAATACAGTCACACAAAACTCAATTGATTAATAACAATCCCAGAAAACTCATTTTATTAAAATATAGTCACACAAATCTCTTTTGAGTAATGTTAATCACACAAAACTTATTTGATTAAAATACAGTCACACAAAACTCATTTGATTGATATCAATCACACAAAACTATTTTGAATAAATTATACTCACACAAAACTCATTTGATTAATATCAATAACACAAAACTCATTTCATTAAAATACAGTCACACAACACTCATTTGGTTAATATAAATCATACAAAACTCATTTGATTAAAATACAGACACACAAAACTCATTTGAGCAATATCAATCACAAAAATCTTTTTTGATTAAGATACAGTCACATAAAGCTCATTTGATTAATATCAATCATAAAAAACTCATTCGATTAAAAGACAGTTACACAAAACTCATTTGATTAATATCAATCACACAAAACTCATTTGATTAAAATACAGTCACACAAAACTCATTTGAGTTTAATACTGTGACACAAAACTCATTTGTTTGAGTTACAGTCACACAAAACTCCTTTGATGAATATCAAGTCACACAAAACCTATTTGATTAAAATAGAGTCACACAAAACTCATTTGATTAATATCAATCACACAAAACTCATATGATTAAAATGCAGTCAAGCAAAACTCATTCAATTAAAATACTGTGACACAAAACCCATTTCATTGAACTACAGTCACACAAAACTCATTTAATTAATATCAATCACCGAAAACTCAATTGATTAAAATACAGTCTCACAAAACTCATTTGATTAATATCAATCACACAAAAGTCATTTGATTAAATTAAACTCACACAAAACTCATTAGATTAATATCAATCACACAAAACTAATTTGATTGAAATACATTCAGACAAAAATCATTTGATTAATATCATTCACACCAAACTCATTTGATTAATATCAATCACAAAAAGCTTATTTGATTAAGATACAGTCACATAAAACTCATCTGATTAATATCAATCGCTCAACACTCATTCGATCAAAATACCGTTACACAAAACTCATTTAATTAATATCAATCACACAAGCCTCATTTGATTGAACAACAGTCACACAAAACTCATTTGATTAATATCAATCACAGAAAACTCATTTGATTAATATCAATCACACAAACTTCATTTGATTGAACAACCGTCACACAAAACTCTTTTGATTAATATCAATCAAGCAAAACTCATTTGATTAAAATACAATCACACAAAACTCATTTGATTAATATCAATCACACAAAAGTCATTTGATTTAAATACAGTCACACAAAACTCATTTGTTTAATATTAATCACACAAACCTCATTTGATTGAAGTACAGTCATACAAAACTGATTTGATTAATATCAATCACACAAAACTTATTTGATTAAAATACAATCAAGCAAAATTCAATTGATTAATATCAATCACACAAAACTCATTTGACTAAAATACATTCATACAAAACTCATTTGGTAAATATAAATCATAAAAAACTCATTTGATTAAAATACAGTCACACAAATCTCATTTGAGGAATATCAATCACAAAAATCTTTTTTGATTAAAGTACAGTCATACAAAGCTCATTTGATTAATATCAATCAAACAAAACTCATTTGATTGAAAGATAGTTACAGAAAACTCATTTGATTGATTTCAGTCACATAAACCTCATTTGATTAAAATACAGTCAAAACAAATCTCATTTGATTAAAATACTGTAACACAAATCTCATATGATTAAGATACTGTCACACAAAACGCATTTGATATAAATACAGTTCCACAAGATTCATTTGATTAATAACAATGACACAAAACCCATTTGATTAAAATACTCTCATACAAAAGTCATTTGATTAATATCAATCACACAAAACTAATTTGATTAAAATATAGTCACACAAAAATCAATTCAGTAATATCACAAAAAACTCATTTGATTAAAAAACAGTCACACAAAACACCTTTGATTAATATCAATCACACAATTCTCATTTCATTAAAATACAGTCACACAAAACTCAATTGATTAATAACAATTCCACAAAACTCATTTTTTTTAAAATATAGTCACACAAATCATTTTTGAGTAATGTTAATCACACAAGACTTATTTGATTAAAATACAGTCACACAAAACTCATTTGATTGATATCAATCACACAAAACTAATTTGATTAAATTATACTCACACAAAACCCATTTGATTAATATCAATCATGAAAACTCATTCGATTAAAAGACAGTTACACAAATTCATTTGATTAATATCAATCAAACAAACCTCATTTGATTAAAATACAGTCACACAAAACTCCTTTGAGTTTAATACTGACACAAAACTCATTTGTTTGAACTACAGTCATACAAAACTCCTTTAATTAATATCAGTCACACAAAACCTATTTGATTAAAATAGAGTCACACAAAACTCATTTGATTAATATCAATCACACAAAACTCATATGATTAAAATACAGTCAAGCAAAACTCATTCAATTAAAATACTGTGACGAAACTCATTTCATTGAACTACAGTCACATAAAACTCATTTAATTAATATCAATCACCCAAAACTTAAGTGCTTAAAATACAGTTTCACAAAACTCATTTGATTAATATCAATCACAGAAAAGTCATTTGATTGAATTATACACAAAACTTATTTGATTAATATCAATCACACAAAACTAATTTGATTGAAATACATTCAGACAAAAGTCATTTGATTAATATCATTCACAAAAAATCATTTCATTAAAATACAGTTACACCAAACTTATTTGATTAATATCAATCACACAAAGCTTATCTGATTAAGATAAAGTCACATAAAACTCATCTGATTAATATCAATAACTCAACACTCATTTGATCAAAATACCGTCACACAAAACTCATTTGAATAATAATAATCACAAAAAGCTCATTTCATTGAACTACAGTCACACGAAACTCATTTGATTAATATCAATCACACAAAACTCATTTGATTAATATCAGTCACACAAAACTCATTTGATTAAAATACAGTCACACAAAACACATTTGATTAAGATACAGTCACACAAAACTCATTTGATTAATATGAATCAAACAAAACTCATTTGATTAAAATAGTCACAGAAAACTCATTTGATTAAAATACAGTCACACAAAACTCATTTGATTAATATCAATCACACAAAACTCATTTGATTAAAATAAAGTCTCACAAAACTCATTTGATTAATATCAATCACACAAATCTCATTTGATTGAACTAGAGTCACACAAAACTCTTTTGATTAATATGAATCAAGCAAAACTCATTTGACTAGAATACAATCACATAAAACTCATTGATTAATATCAATCACACAAAACTTTTTTGATTAAAATACAGTCACACCAAACTCATTTGTTTAATATCAATTACACAAACCTCATTTCATTGAACTATAGTCACACAAAACTCATTTGATTAATATCAATCACACAAAACTTATTTGATTAAAAGAGTCACGCAAAATTCAATTGATTAATATCAATCACACAAAACTCATTTGACTAAAATACAGTCATACAAAACTCATTTGGGAAATATAAATAAAAAAAAACTCATTTGATTAAAATACAGTCACACAAAACTCATTTGAGCAATATCAATCACAAAAATCTTTCTTGATTAAAGTAAAGTCACACAAACCTCATTTGATTGATATCAATAATAAAAAACTCATTTGACTAAAAGACAGTTTCAGAAAACTCATTTGATTAATATCAGTCACATAAACCTCATTTGATTAATATACAGTCACAGAAATCTCATTTGATTAAAATACCGTAACACAAAACTCATATTAAAATAATGTCACACAAAACGCATTTGATTTAAATACAGTTCCATAAGACTCATTTGATTAATAACAATCACACAAAACCCATTTGATTGAAATACTCTCATACAAAAGTCATTTGATTAATATCAGTCACACAAAATTAATTTGATTAAAATATAGTAACACAAAAATCATTTCAGTAATATCACACAAAACTTATTTAATTATAATACAGTCACACAAAACTTATTTAATTAATATCAATCACACGAAACTCATTTGAATAAAAAAACAGTCACACAAAACACCTTTGATTAATATCAATCACACGAATCTCATTTGATTAAGATACAGTCACACAAAACTCAATTGATTAATAACAATCACACAAAACTCATTTTATTGAAATATGGTCACACAAATCTCTTTTGAGTAATGTAATCACACAAAACTTATTTGATTAAAATACATCCACACAAAACTAATTTGATTGATATCAATCACACAAAACTAATTTGATTAAATCATATTCACACAAAACTCATTTGATTAATATCAATCACACAAAACTAATTTGATTGAAATACATTCAGAAATAACTCATTTGATTAATATCATTCACACAAAACTCATTTGATTAAAATACAGTTACACCAAACTTATTTGATTAATATCAATCACACAAAGCTTATTTGATTAAGATACAGTCACATAAAACTCATCTGATTAATATCCATCACCCAACACTCATTTGATCAAAATACCGGCACACAAAACTCATTTGATTAATATCAATCACACAAAGCTCATTTGATTGAACTACAGTCACACAAAACTCATTTGATTAATATCAATCACACAAAACTCACTTGATTAAATTATACTCACACAAAACTCATCTGATTAATGTCAATCACTCAGAACTCATTTGATTGAAATACAGTCACACAAAGCTCATTTAATTAATATCAATCACACAGACCTCATTTGATTGAACTACAGTCGTACAAAACTTATTTCATTAATATCAATCACACACAACTCATTTGATTAAAATACAGTCAAACAAAACTCATTTAATTAATAGAAATCATACAAAACTCATTTGATTAAAATCCAGTCACACGAAACTCATTTGAAGAATATCAATGACAAAAAACCTATTTGATTAGAATACAGTCACATAGAGCTCATTTAATTAAAATCAATCAAACAAAACTCTTTGATTGAAATACAGTTACACAAAACTCATTTGATTAATATCAATGACATAAACCTCATTTGATTGAAATAAAGTCACACAAAACTTATTTGATTAATGCCAATCACACAAAACTCATCTTATTAAAATATAGTAACACAAATCTCTTTTGAGTCATATTAATCACAAAAAACTCATTTGATTAGAATAGTCACCCAAAACTCATTTGATTAATATCAATCACACAAAACTAATATGATTAGATTATACTCACTAAACTCATTTGAATAATATCAATCACAGAAAACTCATTTGATTAAAATACAGTTATGCAAAACTTATTTGATTAATATCAATCAAACAAAATTCATTTGATTAAAATAGAGTCACACCAAACTCATTTGATTAATATCAACCACACAAACATCATTTGATTGAACTACAGTCACACAAAACTCATTTCATTATTATCAATCACACAAATCTCATTTCATTAAAATAAAGACACACAAAACTCATTTGATTAATATCGATCACAGAAAACTCTTTTGATTAAAATACAGTCACACAAAACTCATTTGATTAACATCAATCACACAAATCTCATTTGATTAAAATACAGTCACACAAAACTCATTCGATTAATACCAATCACAAAAATCTCATTTTATTAAAATATAGTCACACAAATCTCTTTTGAGTAATTTTAATCACACAAAACTCTTTTGATTAAAATACAGTCACACAAAACTCATTTGATTAATATCAATCACACAAAACTCACTTGATTAAATTATACTCACACAAAACTCATCTGATTAATGTCAATCACTCATAACTCATTTGATTGAAATACAGTCACACAAAGCTCATTTGATTAATGTCAATCACACAGACCTCATTTGATTGAACTACAGTCACACAAAACTCATTTCATTAATATCAATCACACACAACTCATTTGATTAAAATACGGTCACACAAAACTCATTTGATTATTATCAATCACACAAACCTCATTTGATTGAGCTATAGTCACGCAAAACTCATTTGATTGTTATCAATCACACAAATCTCATTTCATTAAAATACAGTCATAGAAAACTCATTGGATTAATATCGATCACAGAAAACTCAATTGATTAAAATACAGGCACACAAAAGTCATTTGATTAGTATCAATCACCCGAAGCTCATTTGATTGTAATACAGTCACACATAACTCATTTGATTAATATCAATGACACAAAACTCATTTGATTAAAATATAGCCAACCAAACGTCAATTGATTAATATGAATCACTCAAAATTTATTTGATTAAAATACAGTCACACAAAACTCATTTGGTTAATATCAATAACACAAAACTCATTTTATTAAAATACAGTCGCACGAAACTCCTTTGATTGATATCAACCTACACAAATCCCATTTGATTAAAATACAGTTACACAAAACTCATTTGATTAATACCAATCACAGAAAGCTCATCTTATTAAAATATAGTCACACAAATCTCTTTTGAGTAATATTAATCACACAAAACTCATTTGATTAAAATAGTCACAAAATTTATTTGAATGATATCAATCACATAAAACTCAATTGATTATAATATAGTCACGCAAAACTCTTTCGATTAATATCAATCACACAAAACTTATTTGATTAGGATACAGTTACATAAAACTCATCTGATTAATATCAATCACTGAACACTCATTTGATTAAAATACAGTTACACAAAACTCATTTGATTAATATCAATCACACAAAACTCCTTTGATTAAAATACAGTCAAACAAAACTCATTTAATTAAAATATAGTCACACAAAACTCATTTGATTAATATGAATCACACAAAACTCATTTGATTAGAATACAGTCTCACAAAACTCATTTGATTAATTTCATTCACACAAAACTCATTTGGTTAAAATACAGTCACACAAAACTCATTTGATTAATATCAAGTACACAAACCTCATTTGATTGAACTACAGTCACACAAAACTCTTTTGATTAATATCAATCACGCAAAACTCATTTAATTAAAATACAATCACAGTAAACTCATTTGATTAATATCAATCACACAAACATCATTTGATTGAACTACAGTCAAAAAAACTCATTTCATTATTATCAATCACACAAATCTCATTCCATTAACATAAAGACACACAAAACTCCTTTGATTAATATCGATCACAGAAAACTCATTTGATTAAAATACAATCACCCAAAACACATTTGATCAACATCAATCACACAAATCTCATTTGATCAAAATACAGTCACACAAAACTCATTTGATTAATCACAATCACAAAAAACTTATTAAAATATAGTCACACAAATCTCTTTTGAATAATATTAATCACACAAAACTCTTTTGATTAAAATACAGTCACACAAAACTTATTTGATTAATATCAATCACACAAAACTCATTTGATTAAATTTTACTCACACAAAACTCATCTGATTAATGTCAATCACTCAGCACTCATTTGATTAAAATACAGTCACACAAATATCATTTGATTAATATCAATCACACAAACCTCATTTGATTGAACTACAGTCACACAAAACTCATTTCATTAATATCAATCTCACAAAACTCATTTGATTAAAATACGGTCACATAAAACTCATTTGATTAAGGTATAGGCACACAAAACTCATTTGATTAAAATACTGTCACACAAAACTCATTTGATTAAGGTATAGGCACACAAAACTCATTTGATTAATATCAATCACAGAAAACTCATTTCCTTAAAATACAGTCACTCAAATCTCATTTGACTAATATCGATCACACAAACCTCATTTGATTGAACTACAGTCACACAAAACTCATTTCATTAATATCAATCACACAAAACTCATTTGATTAAAATACTTTCACACAAAACTCATTTGATTAATATCAATCACACAAACCTCATTTGATTGAGCTATAGTCACGGAAAACTCATTTGATTATTATCAATCACACAAATCTCATTTCATTAAAATACAGTCACACAAAACTCATTTGATTAATATCGATCACAGAAAACTCAATTGATTAAAATACAGGCACACAAAACTCATTTGATTAATATCAATCACACGAAGCTTATTTGATTGAAATACAGTCACACATAACTCATTTGATTGATATCAATCACACAAAACTCATTTGATTAAAATATAGCCAACCAAACGTCAATTGATTAATATCAATCACACAAAACTTATTTGATTAAAATACAGTCACACAAAGCTCATTTGATTAATATCAATAACACAAAACTCATTTGATTAAAATACAGTCGCACAAAACTCCTTTGATTAATATCAACTACACAAATCCCATTTGATTAAAATACAGTCACACAAAACTCATTTGATTAATACCAATCACACAAAACTCATTTTCTTAAAATATAGTCACACAAATCTCTTTTGAGTAATATTAATCACAAAACTCATTTGATTAAGGTACAGTTACACAAAACTCATTTGATTAATATCAATCACACAAAACTCATTTGATTAAATTATACTCACACAAAACTCATTTGATTAATATCAATCACGCAAAACTAATTTGATTATAATACAGTCACACAAAACTTATTTGATTAATATCAATCACAGAAAACTCATTTGATTAAAATACAGTCACAAAAAAGTCATTCGAGTAATATCAATCACACAAAACTTATTTGATTAGGATACAGTCACCTAAAACTCATCTGATTAATGTCAATCACTGAACACTCATTTGATTAAAATACAGTCACATAAAACTCATTTGATTAATATCAATCACACAAAACTCATTTGATTAAAATACAGTCACACAAAACTCATTTAATTAAAATATAGTCACACAAAACTCATTTGATTAATATGAATCACAAAAAACTTATTTGATTAGAATATAGTCACCCCAAACTCATTTGATTAATATCAATCACACAAGCATCATTTGATTGAACTACAGTCACACGAAACTCATTTCATTATTATCAATCACACAAATCTCATTTCATTAAAGTAAAACTCATCTGATTAATATCAATCACTGAACACTCATTTGATTAAAATACAGTCATACAAATCTCATTTGATTAATATCAATCACAGAAAACTCATTTCATTAAAATACAGTCACATAAAACTCATTTGATTAATATCAACAACACAAAACTCACTTGATTAAATTATACTCACACAAAACTCATCTGATTAACGTCAATCACTCAGAGCTCATTTGATTGAAATACAGTCACACAAAGCTCATTTGATTAATATCAATCACACAGACCTCATTTGATTGAACTACAGTCACACAAAACTCATTTCATTAATATCAATCACACACAACTCATTTGATTAAATACGGTCACACAAAACTCATTTGATTAATATCAATCACACAAACCTCATTTGATTGAGCTATAGTCACACAAAACTCATTTGATTGTTATCAATCACACAAATCTCATTTCATTAAAATACAGTCACAGAAAACTCATTGGATTAATATCGATCACAGAAAACTCAATTGATTAAAATACAGGCACACATAAAGTCATTGATTAATATCAATCACTCAAAACTCATTTGATTAAAATACAGTCAAACAAACTCATTTGATTAATATCAATCACACAAAACTCATTTGATTAAAATACAGTCACACAAAACTATTTGATTAATATCAATCACACAAAACTCATTTGATTAAAATAAGCACACAAAACTCATTTGATTATACCAATCACAAAAGCTCATTGATTAAAATACTAGTCACACAAAACTCTTTGAATAATATACATCACACAAAACTCATTTGATTAAAATAAGCACAACAAAACTCATTTGATTATATGAATCACAAAACTCATTATTAATATCAATCACGCAAAACTTTTATTATTAAACACAAACATATTTGATTAAACATACAAAACTCATTGATTAATATCAATCACACAACCCTCATTGATTAAAATACAGTCACACAAAACTCTTTGATTAATATCAATCACACAAAACTTATTTGATTAGGATACAGTGACATAAAACTCATCTGATTGATATCAATCACTGAACACTCATTTGATTAAAATACAGTTACACAAAACTCATTTGATTAATATCAATCACACAAAACTCATTTGATTAAAATACAGTCACACAAAACTCATTTAATTAAAATATAGTCACACAAAACTCATTTGATTAATATGAATCACACAAAACTCATTTGATTAGAATACAGTCACACAAAACTCATTTGATTAATATCAATCACACAAAACTCATTTGGTTAAAATACAGTCACACAAAACTCATTTGATTAATATCAAGTACACAAACCTCATTTGATTGAACTACAGTCACACAAAACTCTTTTGATTAATATCAATTACGCAAAACTCATTTGATTAAAATACAAATCATAGTAAACTCATTTGATCAATATCAATCACACAAAACTAATTTGATTAACTTATACTCACACAAAACTCATTTGATTAATATCAATCACACAAAACTCATTTGATTGAAATACAGTCACACAAAACTAATTTGTTTAATACCAATCACAAAAAACTCATTTCATTAAAATATATTCACTCAAATCTCGTTTGATTAATATCAATCACACAATACTCATTTGATTAATATCAAACAAAAGTAATTTGATTAAAATATATTCACACAAAACTCATTTCAATAATAGCACACAAAACTCATTTGATTAAAATACAGTCACACAAAACTCATTTGATTAATATCAATCACACAAACTCATTTGATTAAAATACAGTCACACAAAAGTCATTTGATTAATATTAATCACACAAATCTAATTTGATTAAGATACTGTCAGACAAAACTCATTTGATTAATACCAATCACACAAAACTGATTTTATTAAGATATAGTCACACAAATCTCTTTTGAGTAATATTAATCACAAGAAACTCATTTGATTGAAATACAGTCAAAAAAACTCATTTGATTAATATCGATCACAGAAAACTAATTTGATTAAATTATACGCACACAAAACTCATTTGATTAATATCAATCACACAAAACTCATTTGATTAAAATACAGTCACACAAAACTCATTTGATTAATATCAATCACACAAAACTCATTTGATGAAAATATAGTCACAGAAAACTCATTTGATTATTATCAATCACACAAATCTCATTTCATTAAAATACAGTCACAGCAAGCTCATTTAATTAATATCGATCAGAGAAAACTCATTTGATTAAAATACAGTCACACAAAACTCATTTAATTAATATCAGTCACTCAAATCTCATTTGATTAAAATGCAGTCACACAAAACCCATTGGATTAATATCAATCACACAAACCTCATTTGATTGAACTACAGTCACACAAAACTCTTTTGATTAATATCAATCATGCAAAACTCATTTGATTAAAATACAGACACACAAACTCATTTGATTAATACCAATCACAGAAAATTCTGAATAAAATACTGTCTCAAATACTAATTTGATCAATATCAATCACAAAAAACTCATTTGATTAAAATAGTCACACAAAACTCATTTGATTAATATCAATCACACAAAAGTCATTTGATTAAAATACTGTCACAAAAAACTCATTTAATTAAAATACAGTCACAGAAAACTCAATTGATAAATATAAATCACACAAAACTCATTTGATTAAAATACAGTCATACAAAACTCATTTGATTATCATCAATCATACAACACTTATTTGATTAAAATACAGTCACACAAAACTCATTTGATTAATATCAATCACACAAACCTCATTTGATCGAACTACAGTCACACAAAACTCTTTTGATTAATATCAATCATGCAAAACTCATTTGATTAAAATAGAATCAAACAAAACTCATTTGATTAATATTAATCACACAAAACTCATTTGAATAAAATATAGTCACACAAAACTCATTTTATTCATATCAATTACACAAAACTCATTTGATTAAAATACAGTCACAAAAAACTCATTTGATTAATATAAATCAAAGAAAACTCATTTGATTAAAATACAGTCACAGAAAACTCATTTGATTAATATGAATCACACAAATCTCATTTGATTAGAATACAGTCTCACAAAACTCATTTGATAAATATCAATAAAAAAAAACTTATATGATTAAAATACAGTCACACAAAACTCATTTGATTAATATCAATCACACAAAAGTCATTTGATTTAAATACAGTAACACAAATCTCATTTGATTAATATCAATCACATAAACCTCATTTGATTGAACTACAGTCACACAAACCTCATTTGATTAATATCAATCACAAAAAACTCATTTGATTCAAATACATTCACACAAAACTCATTTAATGAAAATACACTCACACAAAACTCATTTGATTAATATGAATCACACAAAACTCATTTGATTAAAATATAGTCACACAAAACTCATTTGATTAATATCAGTCACACAAAACTCATTTGATTTAAATACAGTCACACAAAATTCATTTGTTTAATATTAATCACGCAAACCTCATTTGATTGAATTACAGTCACACAAAACTCATTTGATTAATATGAATCACTCAAAACTCATTTGATTAAAATAGAGTCGCACAAAACTTATTTGATTAATATCAATCACCCAAAACTCATTTGATTAAAATACAGTCACACAAAACCCATTTGATTAAAATACTGTCACACAAAACTCATTTGATTAAAATACTGTCACACAAAACTTATTCGATTGAAATACAGTTACACCAAATTCATTTGATTAATAACAATCACACAAAACTCGTTTGATTAAAATACTCTCATACAAAACTCATTTGATTAATATCAATCACACAAACTAATTTGATTAAATTATAGTCACACAAAACTCATTTCAATAATATCACACAAAACTCATCGGATTAAAAGACAGTCACACAAAAGTCATTTGATTAGTATCAATCACACAAAACTCATTTGATGAAAATACAGTCACACAAAACTCCTTTGATTAATATCAATCACACAAAACTCATTTTATCAAAATATAGTTACATATATCTCTTTTGAGTAATATTAATCACACTAAACTGATTTTATTAAAATACAGTCACACAAAACTCATTTGATTAATATCAATCACGCAAAGCTAATTTGATTAAATTATACTCAAACAAAACTCATTTGATTAATATCAATCACACAGAACTCATTTGATTAAAACATATTCGCACAAAACTCATTTGATTAATATCAATCACACAAAACTCATTTGATTAAAATACAGTCACACAACTCATTTGTATAATATCAATCACACAATCCACATTTGATTGAACTACAGTCACACAAAACTCATTTTATCATTATCAATCACACAAATCTCATTTCATTAAAATACAGTCACAGAAAACTCTTTTGATTAATATCGATCACAGAAAACTCATTTGATTAAAATACAGTCACAGAAAATTAATTTGATTAATATCAATCACAGAAAACTCATTTGATTCAAATACAGTTACACAAAATTCATTTGATTAATAAGAATCACACAAAACTCATTTGATTAAAATACTCTCATACAAAACTCATTTGATTAATATCAATCGCACAAAACTCATTTTAATACTATCACACAAAACTCATTTCAATAATATCACACAAAACTCATTTCAATAATATCACACAAAAGTCATTTGATTAATATCAATAACTCAAAGACAACTCATTTGATTAAAATACAGTCACAGAAAACTCATTTGAATTATATGAATCACACAAATCTCATTTGATTAAAATACAGTCTCACAAAACTCATTTGATAAATATCAATAAAAAAAAACTTATATGATTAAAATACATTCACACAAAACTTATTTGATTAATATCAATCACACAAAAAATATTTGATTAAGATACAGTCACATAAAACTCATCTGATTAATGTCAATCACTCAACACTCATTTGATTAAAATTCATTCACACAAGACTCATTTGATTGATATCAATCACACAAACCTCATTTGATTGAACTACAGTCACACAAAACTCATTTGATTAATATCAAACAAAACTCATTTGATTAAAATGGAGTTACACAAAACTCATTTGATTAAAATACAGTCACACAAA
This sequence comes from Panulirus ornatus, assembly GCF_036320965.1. Classification (NCBI taxonomy): domain Eukaryota; kingdom Metazoa; phylum Arthropoda; class Malacostraca; order Decapoda; family Palinuridae; genus Panulirus; species Panulirus ornatus. The sequence goes on from NC_092284.1 coordinate 10,094,273, forward strand.
ACTCATTTGATTAATATGAATCACAAAACACTCATTTGACTAAAATAGTCACACAAAACTCATTTTATCAATATCAATCACACAAAACTCATTTGATTAAAATACAGTCACACAAAACTCATTTATCTAATATCAATCACACAAACCTCATTTGATTAAACTACAGTCACAGAAAACTCTTTTGATTAATATGAATCACGCAAAACTCATTTGATTAAAATACAATCAAACAAAACGTACTTGAATAATGTCAATCACACAAAACTCATTTGATTCAAATACAGTTACACAAAATTCATTTGATTAATAAGAATCACACAAAACTCATTTGATTAAAATACTCTCATACAAAACTCATTTGATTAATATCAATCGCACAAAACTCATTTTAATAATATCACACAAAACTCATTTCAATAATATCACACAAAAGTCATTTCAATAATATCACACAAAAGTCATTTGATTAATATCAATAACTCAAAGACAACTCATTTGATTAAAATACAGTCACAGAAAACTCATTTGAATTATATGAATCACACAAATCTCATTTGATTAAAATACAGTCTCACAAAACTCATTTGATAAATATCAATAAAAAAAACTTATATGATTAAAATACATTCACACAAAACTTATTTGATTGATATCAATCACACAAAAATTATTTGATTAAGATACAGTCACATAAAACTCATCTGATTAATATCAATCACTCAACACTCATTTGACTAAAATTCATTCACACAAGACTCATTTGATTGATATCAATCACACAAACCTCATTTGATTGAACTACAGTCACACAAAACTCATTTGATTAATATCAAACAAAACTCATTTGATTAAAATGGAGTTACACAAAACTCATTTGATTAAAATACAGTCACACAAAACTCATTTGATTAATATGAATCACAAAAAACTCATTTGACTAAAATAGTCACACAAAACTCATTTTATCAATATCAATCACACAAAATTCATTTGATTAAAATACAGTCACACAAAACTCATTTATCTAATATCAATCACACAAACCTCATTTGATTAAACTACAGTCACAGAAAACTCTTTTGATTAATATGAATCACGCAAAACTCATTTGATTAAAATACAATCACACAAAACGTATTTGAATAATGTCAATCACACAAAACTCATTTGATTGAAATACAGTGACACAAAACCCATAAGAGTAAAATACATTCAAACGAAACTCATTTGATTAATATCAATCACACCAAACCTCATTTGATTGAACTACAGTCACACAAAACTCTTTTGATTAATATCAATCACGCAAAACTCTTTTGATTAAAATACTCTCATAGCAAAACTCATTTGACTAATATCAATCACAGAAAACTAATTTGATTAAAATATAGTCACACAAACTCCTTTGATTGATATCAATCACACATCACACAAACTTCATTTGATTGAACTACAGTCACACAAATCTCTTATGATTAATATCAATCACTCAAAACTCATTTGATTAAAATGCTCTCATGTAAAATTCATTTGATTAATATCGATCACAGAAAACTCATTTTAATAATATCACATAAAATTCCCTTCAATAATATCACACAAAACTCATTTCATTAATATCACACAAAAGTCATTTGATTAATATCAATAACAAAACTCATTTGATTGAAATACAGTTAGACACAAAACTCCTTTGACTAATATGAATCACTCAAATCTTATTTGATTAAAATACAGTCACACAAACCTCATTTCATTAATATCAATCACACAAACCTCATTTGATTTTACTACAGTCACACAAAACTCATTTGATTATTATCAATCACACAAATCTCATTTCATTAGAATACAGTCACACAAAGCTCATTTGATTAATATCGATCACAGAAAACTCTTTTGATTAAAATACAGTCACACAAAACTCATTTGATTAATATCAATCACACAAAACTTATTTGATTGAAATACAGTCACACAAAACTCATTTGTTTAATACCAATCACAAAAAACTCATTTGATTGAGATATAGTCACTCAAATCTCATTTGATTAATATCAATCACACAATACTCATTTGATTAATATCAATCACACGAAAGTAATTTGATTAAAATATAGTCACAAAACTCATTTCAATAATATCACACAAAATTCATTTGATTAAAATACAGTCACACAAAACTCATTTGATTAATATAAATCACACAAAACTCATTTGATGAAAATACAGTCACACAAAACTCATTTGATTAATATTAATCACACAAATCTAATTTGATTAAGATACAGTCACACAAAACTCATTTGATTAATACCAATAACACAAAACTCATTTTATTAAGATATAGTCACACAAATCTCTTTTGAGTAATATTAACCACAAGAAACTCATTTGATTGAAATACAGTCACAAAAACTCATTCGATTAATATCAATCACAGAAAACTAATTTGATTAAATTATACGCACACAAAACTCATTTGATTAATATCAATCACACAAAACTCATTTGATTAACATACAGTCACACAAAACTCATTTGATTAATATCAATCACACAAAACTCATTGATTAAAATACAGTCACAGAAACCTTTTTTGATTATTATCAATCACACAAATCTCATTTCATTAAAATACAGTCACAGCAAGTTCATTTGATTAATATCGATCAGAGAAAACTCATTTGATTAAAATACAGTCACACAAAACTCTTTTAATTAATATCAGTCATACAAATCTCATTTGATTAAAATGCAGTCACACAAAACTCATTTTATTAATACCAATCACAAAAAACTCATTTTATTAGAATATAGTCACACAAATCTCTTTTGAGTAATATTAATCACACAAAACTCATTTTATTAAAATAGTCACAAATACTAAGTTGATCAATATCAATCACACAAATCTCATTTGATTAATATCAATCACACAAAACTCATTTGAATAAAATACAGACACACAAACTCATTTGATTAATACCAGTCACACAAAACTCATTTTATTAAAATAGTCACAAATACTAAGTTGATCAATATCAATCACAAAAAGCTCATTTGATTAATATCAATCACAGAAAACTCATTTGATTAATATCAATCACACAAAAGTCATTTGATTAAAATACTGTCTCAAAAAACTCATTTAATTACAATACCATCACAGAAAACTCATTTGATTTATATGAATCACACAAAACTCATTTGATTAAAATACAGTCACACAAAACTCATTTGATTATTATCAATCATACAAAACTCATTTGATTAAAATACAGTCACATAAAACTCATTTGATTAATATCAATCACACAAACCTCATTTGATTGAACTACAGTCACACAAAACTCTTTTGATTAATATCAATAATGCAAAACCCATTTGATTAAGATAGAATCAAACAAAACTTATTTGATTAATATCAATCACACAAAACTCATTTGAATAAAATATAGTCACACAAAACTCATTTTATTAATATCAATTACACAAAACTCATTTGAATAAAATACAGTCACACAAACCTCATTTGATTAATATAAATCAAAGAAAACTCATTTGATTAAAATACAGTCACAGAAAACTCATTTGATTAATATGAATCACACAAATCTCATTTGATTAAAATACAGTCTCACAAAACTCATTTGATAAATATCAATAAAAAAAAACTTATATGATTAAAATACAGTCACACAAAACTCATTTGATTAATATCAATCACACAAAACTCATTTGATTTAAATACAGTAACACAAAACTCATTTGATTAATATCAATCACACAAACCTCATTTGATTGAACTACAGTCACACAAACCTCATTTCATTAATATCAATCACAAAAAACTCATTTGATTCAAATACAGTCACACAAAACTCATTTAAAAAAAATACACTCACACAAAACTCATTTGATTAATATGAATCACACAAAACTCATTTGATGAAAATATAGTCACACAAAACTCTTTTGATTAATATCAATCACACAAAACTCATTTGATTAAAATACAGTCACACAACATTCATTTGTTTAATATCAATCACGCAAACCTCATTTGATTGAATTACAGTCACACAAAACTCATTTGATTAATATGAATCACTCAAAACTCATTTTATTGAAATAGAGTCGCACAAAACTTATTTGATTAATATCAATCACCCAAAACTCATTTGATTAAAATACAGTCACACAAAACCCATTTGATTAAAATACTGTCACACAAAACTCATTTGATTAAAATAGTGTCACTCAAAACTTATTCGATTCAAATACAGTCACACTAAATTCATTTGATTAATAACAATCACACAAACTCATTTGATTAAATACAATCACAAAACTCATTTGATTAATACAATCACACAAACTCATTTGATTAAATATAACAACCAAAACTCATTTATAAATATTACACAAAACTCATTTGATTAAAATACAGTCACACAAAATCATTTGATTAATATCAATCACAAAAACTCATTTGATTAAAATACAGTCACACAAAACTCATTTTGTTTAATATCAATCACACAAATCTCATTTGATTAAAATACAGTCACACAAAACTCATTTATTAATACAATCACACAAAACTCATTTGATCAAAATAAGTCACAAAAACTCTTTGATTAATATGAATCACGCAAAACTCATTTGATTAAAATCAATCACACAAAACTATTTGATAATGTCAATCACACAAAACTCATTTGATTGAAATGCAGTGACACAAAACCCAAAGAGTAAAATACATTCAAACGAACTCATTTGATTAATATCAATCACACAAACCTCATTTGATTGAACTACAGTCACACAAAACTCTTTTGATTAATATCAATCACGCAAAACTCTTTTGATTAAAATACTCTCATACAAAACTCATTTGACTAATATCAATCACAGAAAACTAATTTGATTAAAATATAGTCACACAAACTCCTTTGATTGATATCAATCACACATCACACAAACTTCATATGATTGAACTACAGTCACACAAATCTCTTATGATTAATATCAATCACTCAAAACTCATTTGATTAAAATGCTCTCATGTAAAATTCATTTGATTAATATCGATCAAAGAAAACTCCTTTTGATAATATCACATAAAATTCCCTTCAATAATATCACACAAAACTCATTTCATTATATCACACAAAAGTCATTTGATTAATATCAATAACAAAACTCATTTGATTGAAATACAGTTAGACACAAAACTCCTTTGGACCAATATGAATCACACAAATCTTATTTGATTAAAATACAGTCACACAAACCTCATTCATTAATATCAATCACACAAACCTCATTTGAATGAACTACAGTCACACAAAAACTCATTTGATTATTATCAACACACAATTCATTATTAAAAACAGTCACACAACTCATTGATTATATCGATCACAGAAAACTTTTGATAAAATACAGTCACACAAAATCATTTGATTAATATCAATCACCAAATTATATGAAAACATCACACAAACTCATTGTTTATACCAATCACAAAACTCATTGATTAAGATTAGTCACTCAATCATTTGATTATATCAATCACACAATACTCATTTGATAATATCAATCACACAAAGTATTTGATTAAAATAGTCAAACTCATTTCAATAATATCACACAATTCATTTGATTAAAAACAGTCACACAAAATCATTTGATTAATTAAATCACACAAACTCATTTGAAAAATACAGTCACACAATCATTTGATTAATATAATCACACATTCTAATTTGATTAAGATCAGTCACACAAAACTCATTTGATTAATACCAATAACAAACTCATTATTAAGATATAGTCACACAAACCTTTTGAGTATATAACCACAACAAACTCATTTGATTGAAATACAGTCACAAAAACTCATTCGATTAATATCAATCACAGAAAACTAATTTGATTAAATTATACGCACACAAAACTCATTTGATTAATATCAGTCACACAAAAGTCATTTGATTAACATACAGTCACACAAAACTCATTTGATTAATATCAGTCACACAAAACTCATTTGATTAAAATACAGTCACAGAAACCTTATTTGATTATTATCAATCACACAAATCTCATTTCATTAAAATACAGTCACAGCAAGTTCATTTGATTAATATCGATCAGAGAAAACTCATTTGATTAAAATACAGTCACACAAAACTCTTTTAATTAATATCAGTCATACAAATCTCATTTGATTAAAATGCAGTCACACAAAACTCATTTTATTAATACCAATCACAAAAAACTCATTTTATTAGAATATAGTCACACAAATCTCTTTTGAGTAATATTAATCACTCAAAACTCATTTGAATAAAATACAGACACACAAACTCATTTGATTAATACCAATCACACAAAACTCATTTTATTAAAATAGACACAAATACTAATTTGATCAATATCAATCACAAAAAGCTCATTTGATTAATATCAATCACAGAAAACTCATTTGATTAATGTCAATCACACAAAAGTCATTTGAATAAAATATAGTCACACAAAACTCATTTTATTAATATCAATTACACAAAACTCATTTGAATAAAATACAGTCACACAAACCTCATTTGATTAATATAAATCAAAGAAAACTCATTTGATTAAAATACAGTCACAGAAAACTCATTTGATTAATATGAATCACACAAATCTCATTTGATTAAAATACAGTCTCACAAAACTCATTTGATAAATATCAATAAAAAAACTTATATGATTAAAATACAGTCACACAAAACTCATTTGATTAATATCAATCACACAAAATTCATTTGATTTAAATACAGTAACACAAAACTCATGATTAATATCAATCACATAAACCTCATTTGATTGAACTACAGTCACACAAACCTCATTTGATTAATATCAATCACAAAAAACTCATTTGATTGAAATACAGTCACACAAAACTCATTTAATAAAAATACACTCACACAAAACTCATTTGATTAATATGAATCACACAAAACTCATTTGATGAAAATATAGTCACACAAAACTCTTTTGATTAACATCAATCATACAAAACTCATTTGATTAAAATACAGTCACACAACATTCATTTGTTTAATATCAATCACGCAAACCTCATTTGATTGAATTACAGTCACACAAAACTCACTTGATTAATATGAATCACTCAAAACTCATTTTATTAAAATAGAGTCGCACAAAACTTATTTGATTAATATCAATCACCCAAAACTCATTTGATTAAAATACAGTCACACAAAACCCATTTGATTAAAATACTGTCACACAAAACTCATTTGATTAAAATAGTGTCACTCAAAACTTATTCGATTCAAATACAGTCACACTAAATTCATTTGATTAATAACAATCACACAAAACTCATTTGATTAAAATACTCTCATACAAAACTCATTTGATTAATATCAATCACACAAACTAATTTGATTAAATTATAGACACGCAAAACTCATTTCAATAATATCACACAAAACTCATCGGATTAAAAGACAGTCACACAAAAGTCATTTGATTAATATCAATCACACAAAACTCATTTGATTAAAATACAGTCACACAAAACTCCTTTGATTAATATCAATCACGCTAATCTCATTTGATTAAAATATAGTCACACAAAACCCATTTGATTAATATCAATCACACAAAACTCATTTTATCAAAATATAGTCACACATATCTCTTTTGAGTAATATTAATCACACTAAACTGATTTTATTAAAATACAGTCACACAAAACTCATTTGATTAATATCAATCACCCAAAGTTAATTTGATTAAATTATACTCAAACAAAACTCATTTGATTAATATCAATCACACAGAACTTATTTGATTAAAATATAGTCACACAAAACTCATTTGATTAATATCAATCACACAAAACTCATTTGATTGAAATACAGTCACACAAAACTCATTTGATTAATATCAATCACACAAACCACATTTGATTGAACTACAAGCACACAAAACTCATTTTATCATTATCAATCACACAAATCTCATTTCATTAAAATACAGTCACACAAAACTCTTTTGATTAATATCGATCACAGAAAACTCATTTGATTAAAATACAGTCTCACAAAATTCATTTGATTAATATCAATCACACAAAACTCATTTGATTCAAATACAGTTACACAAAATTTATTTGATTAATAAGAATGACACAAAACTCATTTGATTAAAATACTCTCATACAAAACTCATTTGATTAATATCAATCGCACTAAACTCATTTTAATAATATCACACAAAACTCATTTCAATAATATCACACAAATCTCATTTCAATAATATCACACAAAACTCATTTCAATAATATCACACAAAAGTCATTTGATTAATATCAATAACACAAAACTCATTTGATTGAAATACAGTCACACACAAAACTCCTTTGATTAATATCAATCACACAAATCTCATTTGATTAGAATACAGTCACACAAAACTCATTTCATTAATATCAATCACACAAACTTTATTTGATTGAACTATAGTCACACAAAACTTATTTGATTATTATTAATCACACAAATCTCATTTCATTAAAATACAGTCACACAAAGCTCATTTGATTAATATCGATTACAGTAAACTCTTTTGATTAAAATACAGTCAAACAAAACTCATTTGATTAATATCAATCGCCCAAAACTTATTTGATTGAAATACAGTCACACAAAACTCATTTGTTTAATACCAATCACAAAAAACTCATTTGATTAAAATATAGTCACACAAATCTCATTTGATTAATATCAATCACACAATACTCATATGATTAATATCGGTCACACAAAACTCATTTGATTAAAATACAGTCACACAAAACTCAATTTATTAATATCAATCACACAAAACCTATTTGATTAAAATAGTCACAGAAAACTCATTTGATTAATATCAATCACACAAAACTGATTTTATTAAAATACAGTCACACAAAACTCATTTCATTAATATCAATCATACAAAACTCATTTGATTAAAATAGACACACAAAACTCATTTGATTAATATCATTCACACAAAACTCATTTGATTAATATCAATCATACAAAACTCATTTAATTATAATACGCCCATTTCCTCGGTTCAATGTCGTCTATTTCCTCGGTTCAATGTCGTCCATTTCTTCGGTTCATTGTTGTCCATTTCGTCGGTTGAATGTCGTCCTTTTCCTCGGTTCAATATCGTCCATTTCCTCGGTTCAATGTCGCCCATTTCCTTAGTTCAATGTCTCTCATATCTTAGTTTCATTGTCGTCCATTTCCTCGGCTCAATGTCGTGCATTTCCTAGGTTCAATGTCGTCCATTTCCTCGGTTCAATGTCGTCCATATCCTTGGTTCAGTGTCGTCTATTTCCTCGGTTCAATGTCATCCATTTCCTCGGTTCTTTGTCGTCCATTTCCTTAGTACAATATCGCCCATTTCTTCAGTTCAATGTCGACCATTTCCTCGGTTCAATGTTGTTCATTTCCTCGATTCAATGTCGTCTATTTCCTCGGTTCAATGTCGTCCATTTCCTCGGTTCAATGTCGCCCATTTCCTCAGTTCAATGTCGCCCATTTCCTCGGTTGATTGTCGTCCATTTCCTCGGTTCAATGTCGTCCATTTCCTCGGTTCAATGTCGTCCATATTCTCGGTACAATGTCGTCCATTTTCTCTTTTCCATGTCGCCCATTTCCTCGGTTCAATGTCGTCCATTTCCTCGGTTCAATGTAATCCATTTCCTCGGTTCATTGTCGTCCATTTCCTCGGTTGATTATCGCACATTTCCTCAGTATAATGTCGCCCATTTCTTCAGTACAATGTCGTCCATTTCCTCGGTTCAATGTCGTCCATTTCCTCGGTTCAATGTAATCCATTTCCTCGGTTCAATGTCGTCCATTTCCTCGGTTGATTATCGCACATTTCCTCAGTATAATGTCGCCCATCTCTTCAGTTCAATGTCGCCCATTTCCTCGGTTCAATGTCGTCCATTTCCTCGGTTCAATGTCGTACATTTCTTCAGTACAATGTCGTCTAATTCCTTGGTTCAATGTCGTCCATTTCCTCAGTTCAATGTCGCACATTTCCTTGGTTCAATGTCGCCAATTTCCTCAATTCAATGTCGCCCATTTCCTCGTTTGATTATCGTCCATTTCCTCGGTTTAATGTCATCCATTTCCTCAGTACAATATCGTCCATTTCCTCGGTTGATTGTCGTCCATTTCCTCGGTTTAATGTCGCCCATTTTCACAGTTCAATGTCGCCCATTTCCTCGGTTGATTTTCGTCTATTTCTTTGGTTCAATGTCATCCATTTCCTCGGTTCATTGTCGTCCATTTCCACAGTACAATATCGCCCATTTCTTTAGTTCAATGTCGCCCATTTCCTCGGTTGATTGTCGTCTATTTCCTCGGTTTAATGTCGCCCATTTCCACAGTTCAATGTCGCCCACTTCCTCGGTTGATTGTCGTCTATTTCCTCAGTATATGTCGTCCATTTCCTCGGTTCAATGTCGTCCTTATCCTCGGTTCAATATCGTCCATTTCCTCGGTTCAATGTCGCCCATTTCCTCAGTTCAATGTCCCTCATATCCTCGGTTCAATGTCGTCCATTTCCTCGGTTCAATGTCGTCTATTTCCTCGGTTCAATGTCGTCCATTTCCTCGGTTCAATGTCGTCCATTTCCTCGGTTCATTGTCGTCCATTTCCTCGGTTGAATATCGTCCATTTCCTAGGTTCAATGTCGTCAATTTCCTCGGTTCAATGTCGCCCAGTTTCTCGTTTTAATGTCGTCCATTTCTTCGGTTTAATGTCGCCCATATCCTCGTTTTAATGTCGTTCATTTCCTCGATTCAATGTCGTCCATTTCCTTCGTTCAATGTAGTGCATTTCCTTGGATGAATGTCGTCCTTTTCCTAGGTTCAATGTCGCCCATTTCCTCAGTTCAATTTCGCCAATTTATTCGGTTGATTGTCGTACATTTCCTCGGTTCAGTGTCGTTCATTTCTTCGGTTCAATGTCGCCCATTTCCTCGGTTCAATGTCGTCCATTTTCTCAGTACAATGTCGTCCATTTCCTCAATTCAATGTCGCCCATTCCCTCCGTTCAACGTCGTCCATTTCCTCGGTTTAATGTCGTCCATTTCTTCAGTATAATGTCGTCCATTTCCTCGATTCATTGCCGTCCATTTCCTCGGTTCAATGTCGCCCATTTCCTCGGTTCAATGTCGTCCATTTCCTCGGTTCAATATCGCCCATTTCCTTAGTTTAACGTCGCCCAAATCCTCGGCTGATTGTGGTCCATTTTCTCGGTTTAACGTCGCCCATTTCCTCAGTTCAATGTCGCCCATTTTCCCGGTTGATTGTCGTCTATTTCGTCGGTTGAATGTCGTCCATTTCCTCGGTTCTTTGTCGTCCATTTCCTCAGTACAATATCGCCCGTTTTTTCAGTTCAATGTCGCCCATTTCCTAGGTTCAATGTCGCCCATTTCCTCAGTTCAATGTCGACAATTTCCTCGGTTGATTGTCGTCCATTTCCTTAGTTCAATGTCGCCATTTCCTCGGTTGATTGTCGTCCATTTCCTCGGTTCAATGTCGTCCATTTCTCGGTCAATGTCCATTTCCGGTCAATTTCCATTTCCTGGTTCATGTCGTCCATTTCCTCGGTTCAATTTATTCTTTTTCTCGTCAATGCGTCCATTTCCTCGATTCAATGTCGCCATTCCATTTCATGTCGCCATTTCCTCGTTATGTCGTCCATTTCCTCGGTTCAATGTCGTTCCATTTCCTCATTGTTCACATGTTGCCACATTTCTCTGGGTTCAATTCGTCCATTTCCTCGGTCAATGCTTTCCTCCAATTTCCCTCGGTTCATTGTCGTCCATTTCCTCGGTTAATGTCGCCATTTCTAGTTCAATGTCATCCATTTCCTCGGTTAAATTTGTCGTCCATTTCCTCGTTTAATGTCGTCCATTTCTCAAGTTCAATGTCGCCCATTTCCTCGGTTTGAATGTCGTCCATTTCCTCGATTCAATGTCGTCCATTTCCTCGGTTCAATGGTGTCCATATCCTCGGTTCAATATCGTCCATTTCCTCGGTACAATGTCGCCCATGTTTTCAGTTCAATGTCCCTCATATCCTCGTTTGAATGTCGTCCATTTCCTCGGTTCAATGTCGTCCATTTCCTAGGTTCAATGTCGTCAATTTCCTCGGTTCAATGTCGCCCATTACCTCGTTTTAATGTCGTTCATTTCCTCGATTCAATGTCGTCCCTTTCCTCGGCTCAATATAGTCCATTTCCTCGGCTCAATGTTGTCCATTTCCTCTGTTCAATTTCGCCCATTTCCTCGATTCACTGTCGTTCATTTCCTCAGTAGAATGTCGTCCATTTCCTCAATTTAATGTTGCCCATTCCCTCCGTTCAATGTCGTCCATTTCCTCGGTTCAATGTCGTCCATTTCTTCAGTATAATGTCGTCCATTTCCTCGATTCATTGTCGTCCATTTCCTCGGTTCAATGTCGTCCATTTCCTCGGTTCAATGTCGTCCATTTCCTCGGTTCAATATCACCCATTTCCTTAGTTCAACGTCGCCCATTTCCTCGGTTGATTGTCGTCCATTTTATTGGTTCAATGTCGCCCATTTCCTCAGTTCAATGTCGCCAATTTCCTCAGTTGATTGTCGTCCATTTCCTCGGTTTAATGTCGCCCATTTCCACACTTCAATGTCGCCCATTTCCTCGGTTGATTGTCGTCTATTTCCTCGGTTCAATATCATCCATTTCCTTGGTTCATTGTCGTCCATATCCTCAGTACAATATCGCCCATTTCTTTAGTTCAATGTCGCCCATTTCCTCGGTTCAATGTTGTCCATTTCCTCGGTTCAATGTCGTTCATTTCCTCGGTTCAATGTCGCCCATATCCTCAGTTCAATGTCGCCCATTTCCTCAGTTCAATGTCGCCCATTTCCTCGGTTGATTTCGTCCATTTCCTCGGTTCAATGTCGTCCATTTCCTCGGTTCAATGTAATCCATTTCCTCGGTTGATTAACGTCCATTTCCTCTGTACAATGTCGCCCATTTGTTCAGTTCAATGTCGCCCATTTCCTCGGTTCAATGTCGTCCATTTCCTCAGTACAATGTCGTCCATTTCCTCGGATCAATGTCGTCCATTTCCTCGGTTCAGTGTCGTCTAATTCCTTGGTTCAATGTCGTCCTTTTCCTCAGTTCAATGTCATGAAAGAGACAAGAATGACTTAGTCAAAATGACTTAGTCATAAATGGAGGACCAGGCTGCTAGGCTGTGTGGCTGGCTGGCTGGCTGGCTGGATCTCTGGTTGGGTGGGTGGCTGGCCAAGTATGTTTATCTTGTGCCGTGTAGAAGAACCTAAGCTTGTGTGTCAGTGTTGGGCTATTAGTCTTGGTCTGTGGTCATCATGCTAGGCTGGCTAGGTGGCTGGCTGGCTGGCCGGCTGGGTGGGTGGCTGGCTGGCTGGCTGGGTGGGTGGCTGGGTGGCTGGCTGGCTGGCCAGGTTTGTTTATCTTGTGACGTTCAGAAGAGCCTAAGCTTGTGTGTCAGTGTTGGGCTGTTAGTCTTGGTCTGTGGTCATCATGCTAGGCTGGCTGGGTGGCTGGGTGGGTGGCTGGGTGGGTGGCTGGCTGGCTGGGTGGCTGGCCAGGTTTGTTTATCTTGTGCCGTGCAGAAGAGCCTAAGCTTGTGTGTCAGTGTTGGGCTATTAGTCTTGGTCTGTGGTCATCATGCTAGGTTCTTCCTCCAGTCCACTGTGGCTGGTGATCAAGGTGGCCATTTATTATTGTACTGAGGAGGAATAATACTGGTAGGAATATCTGGCGCTCTCACTCAGCAGGGGGCAGATGGCGGGGCAGGTTTAGGAGAGAGAGAGAGAGAGAGAGAGAGAGAGAGAGAGAGAGAGAGAGAGAGAGAGAGAGAGAGAGAGAGAGAGAGAGAGAGAGAGAAACGTTTTGTGATATGTATGTGGATGACCATATGATATGTAGGGACGTTGTCTGATATGTATGTGGACGACATGATGGGTAACCAACGTATTTTCTCTTTTTAACAGAGAAGTGTGAGGGGGAGGAGAAGATGAGGCTCGACAGCTGAAGGTAAGTTATGAGAAAGAGTTAATAAGTACATATAGGTTTACTAATAGGTGTACATAGAGCTATACATATAGGTGTACATATAGTGTACTTATAGCTATACATATAGGTGTACCTATAGTGTACATATAGCCATACATATAGGTGTACCTATAGTGTACATATAGCTATACATATAGGTGTACATATAGTGTACATATAGCTATACATATAGGTGTACATGTAGTGTACATATAGCTATATATATAGGTGTACATATAGTGTACATATAGCCATACATATAGGTGTACATATAGTGTACATATAGGTGTACATATAGTGTACATATAGGTGTACATATAGTGTACATATAGGTGTACATATAGTGTACATATAGGTGTATATATGGTGTAGGTTTTGTGTAGTGTCTGTGTGTGGACATGTATTTCGGAGGCTTGTTTTTGTTGTCTTATTTACATCTTCCCAGGCCATTGTGGGATGTATGTAATGTTCTTGTTTCTTGTTTTCCGTCTGGCGTGTTGCCGGAGAGATTGGAGTGTGGGGTGACAACCTTTACTTTGCTGGTCTTCTCAGTGGTTTGCGTTTTTTTTCTTTGTCTTTTAAGTCGTGTTCAGGCCAGACCACCTCGCTCGAACCTTGGGGTCTGTGTGGTGTGTGGGCGTTGCTCAGGCCGGACCAGCTCGCTCGAATCTTGGGGTCTGTGTGGCGCGTGTGTGTTGTTCAGGCCAGACCATCTCACTCGAACCTTGGGGTCTGTGTGGCGCGTATGCGTTGTGCAGGTCAGAACCCTTCGCTCGAACCTTGGGGTCTGTGTGGCACGTGTGTGTGTCTCTCTCTCTCATTTATCTCCTTTCCTTCCACTATCTCTCTTGCTTTCCCTGTGATTCTATATCTTTCTCTATCTCTCTCCCGTTTTCTGTCTTCTGGGCAGCTGTGATGGGAGGAGAATATGGTCCTGCTGGACTGCATATCTAATACAGAATGACATGTTTCATGGAGACAGTGACTGATCTTCTCCCCTCTCGTAGTGGTAGAGCATTGTCTTCCACCCTACCTGAGGAATAGCCCTACAACTTGGGTCAAAATCCCTCCATTGGTCTGTGGACAAAATGTGAGACAGAACAGAGACAAACAGCTGTGCTCCCCTTGCATTATGTCTTCCTCTTGAGGGTTAGTAGCTACACTTAACCCCAGGAAGGAAGGAAATAAAGAACTGACCTTCGTCTGAATCGTAGTTTATGTAACTTTAATGTACGTATCTGTCGCAGAAACTGGAATATATGGGAGTGAACCCGCTCCTTATTTACTGTACGTTCGGGGGGGGGGGGGGGTCTTCTTCCCTTGTGTAGATGCGGTCCCTTGGACTGGAGACTTCCGTGCGCCTCAGGATTTATCACGGGACAACTTGAGCCGTTGGTTTGAGTTAGTTTAATTCGTTATTGTACACAAGTTTTGAGGCGTTGAACATAATCACCTGCAGATCCGTCTCTTGAATGGGGATGTCCTTAACAAAAGTGGATGTGTTTACGACGACAGTGAGGAGGAAGAGGAGGAGGAGGAGGAAGAGGAGGAGGAGGAGGAAGAGGAGGAGGAGGAAGAGGAGGAGGAGGAGGAGGAGGAGGAGGAGGAAGAGGAAGAGGAGGAGGAGGAAGAGGAGGAGGAGGAAGAGGAGGAGGAGGAAGAGGAAGAGAAGGAGGAGGAGGAGGAAGAGGAAGAGGAGGAGGAAGAGGAGGAGGAGGAAGAGGAGGAGGAGGAGGAGGGTGTCCTTAACACAAGTGGATGTGTTTACGACGACAGTGAGAAGGAAGAGGAGGAGGAGGAGGAAGAGGAAGAGGAGGAGGAGGAGGAAGAGGAGGAGGAGGAAGAGGAGGAGGAGGAAGAGGAAGAGAAGGAGGAGGAGGAGGAAGAGGAAGAGGAGGAGGAAGAGGAGGAGGAGGAGGAGGAGGAGGGTGTCCTTAACACAAGTGGATGTGTTTACGACGACAGTGAGGAGGAAGAGGAAGAGGAGGAGGAAAAGGAGGAAGAAGAGGAGGAGGGCGTCCTTAACGCAAGTGGATTTGTTTAGGACGACAAACGAGAAATGGAAATGTTTGTGTCACGACTTCGGGAATGGGCTCCAAAGTAAACCTTCAATTTCGCACTTTGGTTCTGGATGCCCCCAAGCCATTCTAATGGCCTTTGGCGCCGACAAAGGGGCTTTAAGTTAAACCTTCAATTTTCCTCTTTGGTTCTGGATTCCGGCATGCCACTCTAATGGCCTTTGGTGCCGCCAAAGGGGCTTTAAGTTAAACCTTCAATTTCCCTCTTAAATTTTGGATGCCGTCACTTCACTCTATTGGCCTTTGGCACCCCCAAAGGGGCATTATAGTAAACCTTCCATTTATCTCTTTGCCTTTAGATGCCGCTATGCCCCTGTAATAGCCTTTGGCACCCCCAAAGGGTCTTTGAAGTAACCTTTCAATTTATCTTTTTCCCTTTAGATGCCGCTATTTACCTGTAATGGTGTTCAGCGCCGCCAAAGGGGATATAAATAAAACCTTCAATTTCCCTGTATATTTTTGGATGCCTCCACGCCACTCTGTTGACCTCATTGCGTAGTATGTAGTGCAAAACAAACGTTACATAAAGGGTATGCAAGTCATTTTGCCCGGATTGAGACAACGCTTATGTTCATTACGATGTTCGGAACCGTGACTAGTGACTACGTTGTTGGCTCCTGCGTCTTTATTTGTTCGGTTGTGGTGGAGAGTTACGGTTGTGTGGTCCGGCAAGACACATGGTGGAGCCGTCACCCAGGGAACTACAGAGGTACGGCGCTGGTCACTGAGCCACTCAGGTGAGTGAGACTAGTGAGGGTTAGAAGGTTAGCAGGAGTGGCCACTGGCCACTGTCAACCTGATCTTTAGCTTTCAGACGACTAGTAGGTAGCTGCCATCCAAGCCATATAGCTGTCAGCAAGGTAGGGAGCTCTTATCTAGCTTTTAGCTAAGCTATGTCGCTGTCAACCACCTCTTTGCTAGCTGTCAGCCAAGCTATGTAGCTCTCAGCCAGCTAGGTAGCTCCTACATAGCTGTCTGCCAGGCTTGGTGGCTCCCAGCTTGCTAGGTAGCTCCCAGCTTGCTAGGTAGCTCCCAGCTAGCTTCGTGTTCTCGGCTTGGAGATGCTTGACATTTCTGTAAACAAAAGGTTTTACTTGTAGCCAGGTTTGTGTGTCCCATTTGTAATGGTTGTAACCAGTTGTTGAATGATTGATGAACTGTATTCATTTAGGTGTCCTGGGAAGAGATGACGTTTCTTACTGTAGTTACCACAGGCCGAACATAGACAATGTATGACGTCACTAGGCAGAGAATTTAGTGTATATCATTCGTTCAAGTGACAGCTTGTGATTGGTCGTCCTGGAGCGTGTGACCAACCATACAGGTTATTACAATTACACAGTTGTTTGGGTAAATTACCAGTTTGGCTCACCATCTAAATGTCTAATTTTGTTTAGGGTTTGCAATATACATTCAGTAACAGACCAATGGGTAGCTTTTGATGCTCCTTGTGCTAGTGGAAGAAAACGGAAGGATAGATTAACAGAAATGGATAGACTAGAATTGTTATTGAGAAATTCTATATTGTAATATGCAGCTGATTTTAAAAATAATTTTCAAAAGTAGTAAAGTGAGGAGGTGTAATACACCCATGACTAAAAATCTCTTATTTCCAACACAGAAACGCTGGTAAATGTTAAATACATAATAGGTTAATTTAACTAAATATAGCATTGACATATATATATGACTATAAAATATTTCTATTAATGTAGGAAACTAGCATGATGGTCATTTGCAGAGTTCCAGTGAAACTCCGGAGTTGGGAGAAGGTCGTCTCTAACTGCCCACAGACCAGTCAGCCTCCGTTGTCAGCTGGCGTCACCAGAGACAGTCAGCCAATATGACAGCACTCCGTCAGGAGGAAGGAGGACCGACCCACCCACCCACCGTCCGTCGCCTGTCAGGACACGTGCCCCTCCTTCATACGTCAGGGGGTAAGTTTGACGAGGGGGGTAAACCTTGGATGGGTCGAGGCGTGAGCTACCCACTTGTGTCAGGGAGCGGGGCGGGGCGGGGCGTTGGTTATCAGGGAGTGATATGATCTTGAGGGAGGCTGTTGTGTGAGAGGGAGCAAGTTACCGTAGACTCCCAGGGAGGGGGAGAGGACCACTGTAGGGAGTCAGGGAGTATACAGCAGCGAGCGTGTGGCGGTGGCTGACACACAGCTGTCAGTGAGGGGATCGCGCCGGCATGTGTCAGGCGTCATCGTCAGTCTTGGAGTGCGCTGACGTCCTGTGTCAGGAGGAGAGGTCCCAACATGCGCCAGGCTGTGAGGTGCTGACGTATGTCAGCTGGTGAGACATCATTGGAAAGACTGACTTTGATGCTGCAGAGAGCGAGTCGTTCTTGCTTATCAGAGTGAGTCGTTCCTGCTTATCAGAGAGCGAGCCGTTCTTGCTTATCAGGGAGCGAGCCGTTCTTGCTTATCATGCTGCGAGCTTTAAAATAAACCATGAATTTGGCATCTTGTGTCTAGTCTAGGCTAGGGTCGGCTGGCCAGGGAGTGGCAGCTTGTCTACTGGATCGCGCGCTGAGGTAGGCTAGGGTCGGCTGGCCAGGGAGCGGCAGCTTGTCTACTGGATCGCGGTGAGGTAGGCTAGGGTCGGCTGGCCAGGGAGTGGCAGCTCGTCTACTGGATCGCGCTGAGGTAGGCTAGGGTCGGCTGGCCAAGGAGCGGCAGCTTGTCTACTGGATCGCACTGAGGTAGGCTAGGGTCGGCTGGCCAGGGTGCGGCAGCTTGTCTACTGGATCGCACTGAGGTAGGTTAGGGTTGGCTGGCCAGGGAGTGGCAGCTTGTCTACTGGATCGCACTGAGGTAGGTTAGGGTAGGCTGGCCAGGGTGCGGCAGCTTGTCTACTGGATCGCTCTGAGGTCGGCTAGGGTCGGCTGGCCGGGAGTGGCAGCTTGTCTACTGGATCGCGTCGAGGTAGGCTAGGGTCGGCTTGCCGGGGAGTGGCAGCTTGTCTACTGGATCGCGTTGAGGTAGGGCTAGGGTCGGCTGGCCAGGGAGTGGCAGCTTGTCTACTGGATCGCGTTGAGGTAGGCTAGTGTCGGCTGGCCAGGGAGTGGCAGCTTGTCTACTGGATCGCGTTGAGGTAGGATAGGGTCGGCTGGCCGGAGAGTGGCAGCTTGTCTACTGGATCGCGTTGAGGTAGGATAGGGTCGGCTGGCCGAGGGAGTTGCAGCTTGTCTACTGGATCGCGTTGAGGTAGGCTAGGGTCGGCTGGCCGGGAGTGGCAGCTTGTCTAATGTATCGCGTTGAGGTAGGATAGAGTCGGCTGGCCGCGGAGTTGCAGCTTGTCTACTGTATCGCGTTGAGATAGGCTAGGGTGAACCGGAGTGACGAGAGGTTGGTGCTCAGAGGTCGCATGATCACTCTCCTTGATAATGTTTTGTCCATACGGGTGGTGGAGAGCAGTAACCTTAACAACTTAATGTAAGTTATGAGTGTCTGTGAAAAGGAGTGGGACATGGCAGTAATAATGAAGGCTGTATAGAGAATGAGGCACCTGCATCAGAGTTTATTAGCAGCCAAATACTTCGGGTGACTATATTTGGGTATGGCTAAGCCTTGATAACAATGAAGTAGGCAATATATCTGGATATATTATAATCATTATTGTAACCACAATTTCATACTAAAGATATTATGTAGATTACGTAAAAGTTGTGAAATTAGGCTTATAACTATCTAAACTTGATAATTGAAATTGAAATTTTCAATTTAGACAACCGATTGTATCCATTCCTTGTGAACATGGTTGTGTTTCATTGTTGGCAGAGAGAACAGGAGCTGCAAAGGTAACCCCCTCCAGCGAACGTGATGGGCATAAGACGTCTCCCCGTTGAGCGACAGGCGAATATTGCACGACAAA
Source organism: Panulirus ornatus (assembly GCF_036320965.1). Classification (NCBI taxonomy): domain Eukaryota; kingdom Metazoa; phylum Arthropoda; class Malacostraca; order Decapoda; family Palinuridae; genus Panulirus; species Panulirus ornatus. Next base: position 10,114,414 of record NC_092284.1, read on the forward strand.
GGAACACACCACAGAACTCCCGAGAGGAATGAACGCCTGAGGGAACAGCACACATCCCGAGCGAAACTTAGATTCTGGTCTGAAGCAGTGTTCACGGAGGTGATGTGTGTATCCAACTCTCACGGCAAGGTTCACTGCTAGAGGAGGAACTGTACCAGGTATGAAGTTAATGATTTGTTGATGTTCAAAGACTTAGAACGTCATAGTTATGGTAATAAGAAATTCATGCTGATACCCAAATGTTAATGATATACTGTTTATACACAACAAATGATATAAATCCTGCCGAACCAGTACAATAAACGTTAAAATCATACAATGTTCCACAGGCACAAATGACCGAGCCAACATGAGCGAAGAGGCCTGTTCATGTCACTTTACCTGCTGCATCTAGAGGAAAGTGACATTACATGGCCTTGGTGACGTTTTCAACATTGGAGGTTGCTTTACTGCAACGACTGTAGCAGTAACTGCTGGAGGAACGTTTCTTGCCGTCTCTGCAGGCGAGTGGTTTACCTCTCCCTGCCGGGCCTGTCATTTCTATTAACGACAGGTGCCACGTCCACACTGCTCGTGTTGGTCAACGCTGGTCCCTAGGAACAAGACACCCTACAGCTCCTGGACTAGGCCAGCAAAGGAGTGGACCTGATTGTCATTGAACATATTTGGGTAGAAATGGCGTACACCTGGACACCAGGAGACGAGAAGTGTAGCCATCAACTACTGAACCACGTCCACGCCCTTCAGGGGAATTCTGCAAGGTGGACGGTGTATCAAACTGTAACTAAAACTTGAATTTCATTTGTCTTTTTGAATTGATAGGTTTATTATTGCTTAATAAACATTAGCGTCAATAATAAGCAGAGGACAATGTATACCTATACAATAATATGTAGAGGGAAGTATAAGTATGTTTATGATTTATTCACGCTGTTATGGAGGGTTGTTCATGAAGAGCTGTGAGTTAAATGGCGGTCACCAACATTTCTGTTTGTTTGTCCAGCTGTGTGGAATAATTAACAAGTGATAACGATGACAATAAAATATTTGAACGATTGATTGTGTTTGATTATATGTCTTTTGTTTGTATGCTGTATTAAACGCCGAACCTCCCACCAACACATGGCAACGCAGGAGTGTGATACGAACGAAGAGTCGTCAGTAAAGAGTAAGAAATTAATAATCTGAGTATCGGCTAACTATACTGCTGACGAATGATGGAGTGTATCAATGTCCTGCTTACGAGAAGGACAAATCCATAGTGTTAGGAGTATCCATGCGAATATCATAATGGGGAAATCGTGTGGCATAACTGTAACCTATTTCCATAATATCAGCAGTGTTCAGTTAAGTATACACATTGCTGCTCAGATCCTTAACCGTACTACAGCAGCACTTGCTTCAGTGGTTTGCATTAACCTCTTGCAGCCTTCTCCTACCTCCAGCTTGATAGATATTTCACCCTCTCTAACTGAAATGTCTGAGGTACATTTTGATTGTTAGGATGATGAATGAGGATGAATGTCACTAGTCGACCATGGTAGAAGTTGATGGTATAGAGATAAGTAAGATCTACTTTCATCCACAGAAGATAATGACACTATGTATAGTTGTATACATATACCACAAATATCTATAGACAAACATTGCTCTTACCGTACCAAAAACACAAAAGTTATATGAAGGAATTGGAAGCAAATATTTCAGTATGATGTTGAAACAGTGGTTATAAGAGGGATAATGTGTGCCAATGTTTATGAAATTTTGATGACAAAACAATGTAGATACAATGATAGATCTATGTGTTCCCAACAGTGTGAAGCAAATAAATTCCCATGAGTATAAGGCTAGTACATAACATCGAAAAGAAACACAATCTTGAACATTTTACAGATACAAAAATTTTTGTAGGAAATGTACAAAGGTGACTAAATCATTTACTGCATGGCTTATTACATATACAGTATATATTTCTAACGCAAGAAGATATCCATACGTTTTCAACAATTCAAAATTGTAAGTTATGTTTTCAAGCAATGACACGTGGGTCTTATTTGTTTCAACATCAATTTTGGCACCTTTTCAGAGGTTATTAACAGGTGTTATATTTGGAAATCATATTATTTATTCACTTAACGGTCAGGCAGACAGTATAAGACTAATCTATGATTCCTTCACTTTGTGCTTTATACTATTAATTACATGTGATCTCTTGTTTCATCGTTGACCGTGTGTTTGTATGTATAGTCCTATACTTCAGTAAATAAAATGCTTATAGAATATTAACTGACTCTGCATATTACTGCCTGTGTTTTCATTTTCAACAAGTATGACAATATATTTCCATGTAGACAGAAATACTCACGCATATCAGGTTGTTAAACTTTGAAAAAGAATTATTTTGATATGTAAGAATTGCTCATTAGTTTACATCTATGGAAAATACACTATTGAATTCTTTAAAGACTATCATATGTTAGATATATGACTGCTTGTGTTGGCATGTGAATGTCAGTATGCATGTATGTCAGACTGTTAGCCTTTGGTATTGTATTTTGTATTACTGCATGCATGTACATACAGTCTACCATAAGGTGAAAACAAAATATGTTCTGATATATATCTATCAATACTTTATTGCACCAAATAAATATCACACGATCATTTCTTTCCTTTTATCAATATTTAAGAATGAACTGAAATGTAGGAGTGTTAGGGAAATCTAAATTATGATAGATTACCAGCACAAACCGAAGATAGGCTCAGGACTTAAATATATAATTAGCAATTCATATTAATACCAAACGAAAATAAAAAAAGATAAATGGTTCTTGAACTATGAAGGAAATTCTATGTCATTTAACAAAATGTCCAGTTTACATTAAGTTTTTCCATTGCTAAAGCAAAACATAACATTTATACCACACAAAGTAGAACAAAGGACCTCATTCCCTGCAGAAATTATGGCAGATTTGAATAGTTTACCTTTAATTTTCCCATTTTCTTTGGTAAAGGTGTATATTTCCCGTTTTCTAATAGTTCTTAATCACCCCTCCAGATGGCGTTACTGCCAGCATCACAAAAATTAGTATGTCAAAGTCTTTAAGTTGCGCTTCTTTGTATGTGTTTCTGGCTGATCACAGCCGCCATTTGCAGTCTTATTTGTCTCGTCTCCCAAGACGGATGTGTTCTTACGCTCTGTATTTCAAGTCTGTGTTGCCTGATGTCGTAGTGTCTACTCGTCTTTTCGGTAAGTCAGACTTTGCTTAGCACTATGGCAATGTTTCTGTGCATTTTTCCTTGACAAGTGGGGCTTCCTTGAGCTTTTATTCCGCGTATCAATACGTAGGAAGGATTACACAGCTCCTAGCTAGGATGCCATTTTGGTTTCGTTTACAATGCCATGATCAACTCTCTACTTTCAGCCTTTCTATCTTCAGTTAACCTTCACTGCTTTCTTCGGATTATTCACATATATTCAAATTTGGTGTCGTATGTTTATTAATGTTAAATATATGTGAAGTGCTGCTTCTGGTAGCCTTGTACGTTCGTTGCTTTTTAACTCTAGGGTTTATAGGGGTGTTTTTCACTCGGTGAAGTGTTTACAAAGGAAGTGTTTTTTAAACTTAATGCGATATTTTGCTATTTGTCCGTATGCTCAGCGCTGGGATCAGGATAAACATACTCGGATATGCCAGTCAGGCAAGACACCACTGCTCCCTAGCGGCGGTAGCCATAACTACATGCGCAGTGACATTGCGCAGGGCAATGTGCAGTCGTAGCTGTTCCGACCACAGTCTCGTACCAGCTACTGACCTGTACGGAGCTGTTGCCCTTCCTTCAGAGCTAGGTTGTAGCTATTCCTCCCTGCGTTGTCGCTACCCTCGCTTTGTTTTGAAGGTTTTTGAAAGTTATTGTTCATCAATATATTTCTTATAAGGTTGTTTTATGCAAAATCATTCTTTCATTGACGGATGTCCGCAGGAGAACTCCGCCTGGCCTTTGTGCGACCGGCTCCGCCCTGATACCTTTTTCTGCATAAAACAATTGCCTGGTCTTTTTCTTTTCGGGGTAGCTAGGTTTTATTCCACTATCTGGGGTGGTATGCCATTCCAGATTTTGGGGTTAGGCCCCTATAGGATGGACCCAGGTAAGCCACCCACTGCCCCCGTAGGGGGTAGTGGTGACGGATCGTCCATAAAAAGTAGCAACGCTGATTTTGTTTTGGCTCATGCGACCGGAGCAACGACTCTTGCCTCCCTCAATCCCTTCCTAATCAGGAAGGTCATTGATGGTTGGTCTGGGTATGTTGAAACGGTCAGGAAACTGGTTAGTGGTGATTTGCTGATAAGTCGACGAAACAGGTGGCGGAACTACTTAAGTTGACGAAGTTCCATATTCATGTTGACGTTGTGGTCTCGATACCCATTGCCATGAATTCTGCAGGGAGAGTCATCTACTGCACTGATGTCATGGATATGTCAGAGGACGACACTGTGAAGGAACTACCAAACGAGGACGCTATCACTGCCAGGTTCATCATATTTGTCAATGGTGAACGGAGTAGAACTCCCCTGTTTAACCTAACCTTCGGGAAAGCTCGGCTACCGGACAATATCTCTATTGGTTACATGCGATTTCAAGTTCATCCATACATACCGAATCCCTTACGTTGTTTTAAATGCCAGAAATTTGGTCACTCCTTAAAGTCTTGCACTCTTTCTGCTAAATGTGGGAGGGAAGTGTGCTGCGGAGGGTCATACCGCTGAGGATTGTACGGGTAATAGGATGTTGTGTGTTAACTGTGATTGCAACCACCCAAGCTGGGACCGGGCCTGTACCCGGTTCCAGTTTGAGAAGCAAGTCTGTGCAGTCAAGACACAAAATAACATCTCATATGGTGAGGCTAGGAGGAGGGTGAAGGAGTCTCATGAGATCCCTAAACCTAATGAATCCTACGCGTCGGCTTTGAAATGTAAGTCGGTTATGCGAGCAATCTCAACACAGCCTCCTTATGACACACCGACCGTCAGTTCCAAATACCCAGCTCCATCGAACCCTACACCTAATCCTCCAACCACAACCCATTACAAATCTTATACCAATACCACATCCTCTGTCCCACTTATAGAAAAGAAAGAGAACAAAACTAATGTATCTTTACACTTGATTAAACTTGAAAAAATTACGTCGCACTTCATTGTTCCGTTACCTCCGACAAGGAGGCCTGCGGTTTACAGGTCCTTTTCGTTGGAGAACATAGACTTGATGGATGCCAGACAATGTACATCCAGGTACCGTTCATGTTCACCATGGGGACTTTCCCAAGTCACGACATAAACGCGCTAAGAAAGCTGGTCGGTTAAATAACTGTTAAACCATCACGTTCAATATCATTCAGAGGAATTGTAGAGGACATAGGCATAAGCAAGCACGACCAATGTTGCTTGCACTGTATAGGCCAGCCGAGATCTGTTTACAAGAGACCCTTCTATATGGCACAGTCGAAGACTGTTCCGTTTTAGATAACTATCACTCATATGGAAGAGACGAGAATCGTCAAGTTGCTAGCTATATGCACCAAAGTATACCTCACACACTAGTGACGCACGTAGCGTCAAATTTCATATCGCATACCTGACCATCTGTTCGAAGTAATGCTCCGGTTCCAATGTACTTGATAATGAATTAAATCTGTTTGTTGATTATCTCACGTCATATACTTTTAGGAGACTTCAATGTTCATCAGTATCAGTTGGGTGGAAGTATCCGGGCAGACGCCAGGGGAGAACAAATGGTTAATATTATGATCAATGCTAACCTCACTCTTCTGAACGATGGTAGTGGAACTCGTGTAGATGACCAGACTGGCAATATCTCGGCAATTGATTTATCCTCGTCATCGCCGGTTATACTTAATAAAGTATTACAAGAAAAACATATGTTTTAACATTGTCAATGTTCTCTGGGACAACTCGAGTACTATTGACAAATTGATGGTCTTCCTCAGAGAAACAATTAATGAAGATGATGTAAGGTGGTTCGTGGGTTGTTCTCTGTGGCGGGGTTGGCTTCGGTGTGAGGCTCCTCCTCCCACTTGGGCTGGTTGCATGGTGGGTGGACATGTCCACACATTAGACGGTCGGCCTTGAGGGGAGGTGGTGATCCTCCGGGGCAGCTGCGCCATGAGGTTGAGCCGACGGACCTCCGAACGAATTATCATCTATGTGCATGACGTGGTGGAGGACTATCTCTAGTCTGTCTTATCTCCTCGCACTCTTGGGTAAACTGCAACTGTGGCTGCTGTGCCGACAGGTGTTTGCCGCCACATTGGCTCAACACCCGCATAATATTTTCTCCCCATTATTTATACTTTTCATTCATCTTTTATCATATCAGAATTATGATGTCTTAATTTTTTCTATTTTTCATTAGAATGTGCATTTAGGGGTGATTTTAATCGCATATTAGATAGAGTTGCAGGCCCTAATGACCTTCCTCATAGGTCGATGGCCGTAAAAGCCAACAAACAACAAACGTAGTCCGCCAGCTTCGTGTTCTCCACTTGGAGTTGATTGCTCCATAAACAGAGGTCTTATTTATAGCCAGGTTAATGAGTCATGGCAGACCATTGGCTGTAACCATAGGTGAATGACTGGTGAACTATAGGTGAACTCTGTAGTTCCCACAGCAAGAAAATGTAGATTGAAGTCATTCGTCTGAAACTTTGATTTATATTATGATTCGTTCAGACGACAGCTTTTAATTGTTCACAGTCTTTTAGAACGTCTGACCCCGCCATATAGGTTATTAGTTATATGGTTGTTTGCCTCAATTATTAGTTTAGCTCAACATGGGAATAATGACTACCTACGTTTTGTATTTGCAGTATACAAACAATAAGAGACTAGCTTTTTTATCTCCTTGTGCTGGTCACTGATAAACAATTGCGTCTTGTTTACACTAATGTTTCGCAGAACAAGAATCGTAAGGATAACATTGCTAGTGAGACTTTTGTCCTCGCAGTTGACACCAATTTTAAGCATATATTTCAAGATGTATCATAATAACTTATGATGTTCCCATGACTTCAGATCTATCATGACCCACACATAAACACTGGTATATGTTGTGTACAAAATGTCGTTGTTTAACTTAATAGAAAAATATGCCTTAATGTATTCAAATTGAAATGGAAATTAAGACACCGTTCATTTCCAGAATTCCAGTCAAACAACGGGTTGGATATGATGACCTTCCGTCCACCGTCGAGGACCACGTCACCCTCAGTCGCCTGCTGACGTTGCAAGAGGGAGTGAGGAAGCCTTCATGAGAGCACTCAAGTCTCTTGCCTCAAGGAGGGTGGTACTTCCTTTACGTGTAAGTTTTATAGTGGGGTAAACCTTCGTCGAGTCAAGGAGGGTGGTACCTCCTTAACGTGTAAGTTTGATAGTGGGGTAAACCTTCGTCAAGTCAAGGAGGGTGGTACCTCCTTCACGTGTAAGTTTGATAGTGGGGTAAACCTTCGTCGAGTCAAGGAGGGTGGTACCTCCTTCACGTGTAAGTTTTATAGTGGGGTAAACCTTCGTCGAGTCAAGGAGGGTGGTGCCTTCTTCACGTGTAAGTTTGATAGTGGGGTAAACCTTCGTCGAGTCAAGGAGGGTGGTACCTCCTTCACGTGTAAGTTTGATAGTGGGGTAAACCTTCGTCGAGTCAAGGAGGGTGGTACCTCCTTCACGTGTAAGTTTGATAGTGGGGTAAACCTTCGTCGAGTCAAGGAGGGTGGTACCTCTTTCATGTGTAAGTTTGATAGGGGGGTAAACCTTCGTAGAGTCGAGGCGTGAACCACCGACATAAGTGATTGACATGACGGTATGTGGCAGACTGGGACCCTCCTTCCTGCTTGTCTCAGGATAGGGAGAGTTTGGTTCCTCACGGAGCGCTATGCTCTCAGGGTATTAGTAGCCGGGAGGCCATAGTTTTGTGTCAGGGAGTGAGTTGCTGTAGCAGCTCAGGCAGAGGGAGAAGGAAGTAAACCCGAAGTGTGGCAGTGAGTAAGACATTGTCTGTCAGGGAATGACTCGCTGGGATGATGTGTCAGGCGTCTTCGTCTGTCTTGGAGTGATGTGCCGCCGTGTATCAGGAAGGGACGTGCCAATGCGCCAGGATATGAGGTGCAGACGCACGTCAGCTGGTGAGACGGTCGTTTGAAAGTGAGCGGCTTTGATGTTAGAGGACGAGTCGGTCGTTGTTGTTTGTCAGGTTTGAGGGAGGGAGGGAGAGAGAACCTCTCGTCGTGTGTCAAAGAACAACAGGCCGTCGTAGTAAACTATCGTACATCGGGGCATAAGCCCACGATGTGTGGTCGAAACGAAGCCACTGACGTCTGTCGGGGAGTGAGTAGCGTCTTTAGTGTGTCAGATAGGAAGCCACCGTTGTATCTCAGAGAGAATCAAATTTATATGCCTTGAACTGAGCAACCGACACACGTCTGTTAGAGACGAAGCTCATTGATGACTGTTGGAAAGTGAGCAGAGTTTTTGAGTTCGTCGAAGTAATGTATAGTGAAGTAAGCTACCGAAATGTATCAGAGACTGAGCCACCGACGCCTGTCGAGAGTGAGTAACGCTTTCTTTTCAACTTCCAAGTGTGTAAGGTAGGAAGCCGCAATATGTGTTTATAAACGAATTAGTCGAAGTAGATTGTCGAGGAATGAACCAACGACAACAAACTAAAGAGTCCCTTTAGGACATTTGTTCTAGGTAATGCCAGACGATTATTTTCAACTTGCATGGCTTATGGGTCGTCAAAGTAAAGCTTTACATTCAGACTTTTGTTCAGGCTAACGCTTGACTGTTTTATTTAGGTTTTGTGGAGCACATATGTGGGTCGTCAAATTAAGGTTTTACTTTAGAAATTTTCCTCTGGCTAACACTTGTGCGTGCTACATGGGTCATAAAAGTAAACCTGCACGTTGGTAACTGTACTCTGGCTTCGCAAGACGATTTTATTTAGCTGTTGAGGGCACCACAGGTAATCAAAGCAAAGCTTAACTCTGAGTTTATTCTGATCAATGACAAACGATATTTGGTAGCTCTATCCAGCTCCACAGGTCATCAAAATAAGCTTCACTTTGGGAATTATATATTTTTGGTCCATGACTGGCGATTATATCTAGCTTTCATTGTCTCCACGAATCATGAAAGTAAAGTTTCCATTTGGGAATTTTATTTTCGCCGAGGCCAGACGATCTTATTCATTTTTCGTGGGCTTTACAGATCACTAAATCAAAGCTTCACTTTGGGAACTTTACTTGGCACATGCCTAACAATGCCATTAAGCTTTTGCGGGCTGCCCTAGAGGTATCATAGTAAAGTTGTACTTTGCTAACTTTATTATTTGGGTGACGTTAGACGATTTCACTCAGCTCTTGCTGGCTCCACGGGTCATCATCTAGTATCTTATTACCATTATGTTCATCCAGTTTCTACTGATCATAACACATTTGGAAGTATTGTAAGAATCTATTGGTTAACGACCCCCCCCTCGACGTGATTCCATTTTCTATGGTGGTGTCAGACTATAAACAAGTTCAGAGATGTTGTATTTAATGGTCAGTTACGAAGAAAATGGTAGTCGTAATTGCAGTGTCAACGATGGAATGTTATATAGATCTCAATTTTGTCTTGCGTCTTGTTTTGCGATTGAGAAATATACTAGTAAAACAGTATTTAAAAGTTGACTTGGCGTCGAAATGGTTTGAATTAGTCTGAAAGGTGGACGATGTCCGAGTCCGGATTGTTACGTTGGCTGTGACTTGGGCTGAGTTACTTTTAGTATTATTCAATATTCATGTTTCTATCGACAAAATCATTTTCCTACGGTTAATTGTTGATAACATACTCATTTGTTATAAATATATGGCCTCATTGGGTAGTATGTAGTGCAAAACGAACGTTTCATAAAGGGTATGCAAGTCATTTTGCCTGATTGAGACAACGCTTATGTTCATGTCGATGTTCGGAACCGTGACTAGTGACTACGTTGTTGGCTCCTGCGTCTTTATTTGTTCGGTTGTGGCGAGTCGTGCACCAGCTACCGACGTGTACGGAGCTGCTGTCGTCTTTCAGAGCTAGGTTGTAGCTATTCCCCCCCCTGCGTTGTCGCTACCCTAACTTTGTTTTGAAGGTAATTTTTCTAAAGCGATTTTTCATCAATATCTTTATAAGGTTGTTTTGTGCAAAATTGATACTTTATTGACGGGTGTCCGCAAAACTTCGCTTGGCCTTGTGCAACCGGCTCAGCCCCGAAAATTTTTCTGCATAGAACAATTGCCTAATTTTTTTTTGTTGGGGGGGTAGCTAGTTTTTTTCCACTGTCTGGGGTGGTTTGCCACCCCAGACTTTGGGGTTAGGCCCCTAGGATGGACCCAGGTAAGCCATCCACTTCACCCCTAGGGGTAGTGGTGACGGACCTTCGATCAAAAATAAAAATGCTGATTATGTTTTGGCTCATGCGACCGGAGCAACGACCCTCGCCTCCCTCAATCCCTTCCTAATCAGGAAGGTCATTGATGGTTGGTCTGGGCATGTTGAAACGGTCAGGAAACTGGTTAGTGGTGATTTGCTGATAAGTCGACGAAACAGGTGGCGGAACTACTTAAGTTGTTTGTCAGGGTTGAGGGAGGGAGAACCTCTCGTCGTGTGCCAGAGAACAACAGGCCGTCGTAGTAAACTATCGTACATCGGGGCATAAGCCCACGACGTGTGGTCGAAACGAAGCCACTGACGTCTGTCAGGGAGTGAGTAGCGTTCCTCCGCCGTCAGACAGGAAGCCGCCCTTATGTGCCAGGGAGTTAGTGGGAATAGTGTGTCCTAGAGTGAGGTGGCCCGACGTGTGCTAGAGACAAAGCCAGAGAATCTGTCAGCGTGAGCAGCCTTTCTTTGCCACTGTTGTGTGTTAGGAATTGAGCAGCGGTTTGTGTTGTCGCCAATGTAGTAGTGTGAGGCAGGAAGCCAGCCTTGTGTATCAGGGAGTTAGTCATGTATTGTGTCATGGAGTGAACTACCCACGTATGTTACAGACGAAGCGAGTGACATTCTTTTTGCCTTTGAAGTATGTGTCAGGCAGGAAGCCATCGTGACGGAGTTGGGCAATGTAGTGTATCTTGGAGTGAGCTACCGACGTGTATCAGACACGAAGCCACCGACGTCTGTCAGGGAGTAAGCAGTATTTTTAGTGTGTCAGGTAGGAAGCCATTCCGTTGTGTGTCAGAGAGTGAGAATCGACTTTGTTTTGCCATAAAGTGAGCTACCGACACGTGTGTTAGAGACGAAGCTTATCGATGACTGTTGGAAAGTGAGCAGAGTTTTTGAGTTCGTCGAAGTAACGTGTTGTGAAGTAAGCAACCGACGTGTATCAGAGACTGAGCCACCGACGCATGTCGAGAGTGAGTAACGCTTCCTTTTCACCTTTCAAGTGTGTAAGGTAGGAAGACGCAATGTGTTTATAAACGAATTAGTCAAAGTAGATTGTCGAGGAATGAATCAACGACAACAAACTAAAGCGTCCCTTTAGGACATTTGTTCTAGCTAATACCAGACGATTATTTTCCACTTGCATGGTTTATGGGTCGTCAAAGTAAAGCTTTACATTCAGACTTTTGTTCAGGCTAACGCTAGACTGTTTTATATAGGTTTTGTGGAGCACATATATGGGTCGTCAAGTTAAGGTTTTACTTTAGATATTTTCCTCTGGCTAACACTTGTGCGTGCTACATGGGTCATAAAAGTAAAGCTGGACGTTGGTAACTTTACTCTGGCTTCGCCAGACGATTTTATTTAGCTGTTGAGGGCACCACAGGTAATCAAAGTAAAGCCTTACTCTGAGTTTATTCTGACCAATGACAAACGATATTTTGCAGCTCTATCGAGCTCCACAGGTCATCAAAACAAGCTTCACTTTGGGAATTATATATTTTTGGTCGATGACTGGCGATTATATTTAGCTTTCATTGTCTCCACGAATCATGAAAGTAAAGTCTCAATTTGGGAATTTGATTTTCGCCAAGGCCAGACGATCTTATTCATTTTTCGTGGGCTTTACAGATCACTAAATCAAAGCTTCACTTTGGGAACGTTACTTGGCACATGCCTGACAATTCCATTAAGCTTTTGCGGGCTGCCCTAGAGGTATCATAGTAAAGCTTCACTTTGCTAACTTTATTATTTGGGTGACGTTAGATGATTTCATTCAGCTCCTGCTGGCTCCACGGGTCATCATCTAGTATCTTATTACCATTATGTTCATCCAATTTCTATTGATCATAACACATTTGGGAGGTACTGAAAGAACGTATTGGTTTACAGACCCCCCCTCCCCCCCCTTCGACATGATTCCATTTTCTATGCTGGTGTCTGACTATGAACAAGTTCGGAGATGATGTATTCAATGGTCAGTTACGAGGAAAATGGTCGTTGTAATTGCAATATCACTGATGAAATATGTTATATTGATCGAAATTTTGTCTTGCGTCTTGGTTTGCGGTTGAGAAATAATGTAAAACAGTGCTTAAAAGTTGACTTGGCATCGAAATGGTTCGAATTAGTCTGAAAGGTGGACGATGTCCGAGTCCGAATTCCTACGTAGGCTATGACTTGGGTTGACTTGCGTATATTATTTAATGTGCTCCTTTCTATCCACGAAATCATTTTCTTACAGTTAATTGTTAATATTATACTCATTTGGCATAAATATATGGCCTCATTGGGTAGTATGTAGTGCAAAACGAACGTTACATAAAGGGTAAGCAAGTCATTTTGCCGGATTGAGACAACGCTTATGTTCATTTCGATGTTCGGAACCGTGACTAGTGACTACGTTGTTGGCTCCTGCGTCTTTATTTGTTCGGTTGTGGCGAGTCGCGCACCAGCTACCGACGTGTACGGAGCTGCTGTCGTCTTTCAGAGCTAGGTTGTAGCTATTCCCCATTGCGTTGTCGCTACCCTAACTTTGTTTTGAAGGTAATTTTTCTAAAGCTATTGTTCATCAATATCTTTATAAGGTTGTTTTATGCAAAATTGATATTTTATTGACGGGTGTTCTCAAAACTTCGCTTGGCCTTGTGCAACCGGCTCAGCCCCGAAAATTTTTCTGCATAGAACAATTGCCTAATTTTTTTTCTTTGGGGGGGGTAGCTAGTTTTTTTCCACTGTCTGGGGTGGTTTGCCACCCCAGACTTTGGGGTTAGGCCCCTAGGATGGACCCAGGTAAGCCATCCACTTCACCCCTAGGGGTAGTGGTGACGGACCTTCGATCAAAAATAAAAATGCTGATTATGTTTTGGCTCATGCGACCGGAGCAACGACCCTTCCCTCCCTCAATCCCTTCTTAATCAGGAAGGTCATTGATGGATGGTCTGGGCATGTTGAAACGGTCAGGAAACTGGTTAGTGGTGATTTGCTGATAAGTCGACGAAACAGGTGGCGGAACTACTTAAGTTGTTTGTCAGGGTTGAGGGAGGGAGAACCTCTCGTCGTGTGCCAGAGAACAACAGGCCGTCGGAGTAAACTATCGTACATCGGGGCATAAGCCCACGACGTGTGGTCGAAACGAAGCCACTGACGTCTGTCAGGGAGTGAGTAGCGTTCCTCCGCCGTCAGACAGGAAGCCGCCCTTGTGTGCCAGGGAGTTAGTGGGAATAGTGTGTCCTAGAGTGAGGTGGCCCGACGTGTGCTAGAGACAAAGCCAGAGAATCTATCAGCGTGAGCAGCCTTTCTTTGCCACTGTTGTGTGTTAGGAAGTGAGCAGCGGTTTTGTGTTGTCGCCACTGTAGTAGTGTGAGGCAGGAAGCCAGCCTTGTGTATCAGGGAGTTAGTCATGTATTGTGTCATTGAGTGAACTACCCACATATGTTACAGACGAAGCCAGTGACATTCTTTTTGCCTTTGAAGTGTGTGTGTCAGGCAGGAAGCCATCGTGACGGAGTTGGGCAATGTAGTGTATCTTGGAGTGAGCTACCGACGTGTATCAGACACGAAGCCACCGACGTCTGTCAGGGAGTGAGCAGTGTTTTTAGTTTGTCAGGTAGGAAGCCATACCTTCGTGTGTCAGAGAGAGAGAATCGAATTGGGTTTGCCATGAAGTGAGCTACCGACACACGTGTATTAGACACGAAGCTCATCGATGACTGTTGGAGAGGGAGCAAAGTCTTTGAGTTCGTCGAAGTAATATGTGGTGAAGTAAGCTACCGAAATGTATCAGAGACTGAGCTACCGACGCCTGTCGAGAGTGAGTAACGCTTTCTTTTCAACTTTCAAGTGTGTAAGGTAGGAAGCCGCAATGTGTGTATAAACGAATTAGTCGAAGTAGATTGTCGAGGAATGAACCAACGACAACAAACTAAAGCGTCCCTTTAGGACATTTGTTCTAGCTAATGCCAGACGATTATTTTCAACTTGCATGGCTTATGGGTCGTCAAAGTAAAGCTTTACATTCAGACTTTTGTTCAGGCTAACGCTAGACGGTTTTATATAGGTTTTGTGGAGCACATATGTGGGTCGTCAAATTAAGGTTTTACTTTAGAAATTTTCCTCTGGCTAACACTTGTGCGTGCTACATGGATCATAAAAGTAAAGCGTCACGTTGGTAACTGTACTCTGGCTTCGCCAGACGATTTTATTTAGCTGTTGAGGGCACCACAGGTAATCAAAGTAAAGCCTTACTCTCAGTTTATTTTGACTAATGCCAAACGATATTTGGCAGCTCTATCGAGCTCCACAGGTCATCAAAATAAGCTACACTTTGGGAATTATATATTTCTGTCCCATGGCTGGCGATTATATTTAGCTTTTAGGGAGTGATATGAGCTTAAGGTATTAGCCGGTAGGTTATGTGTCAGGGAGCGAGTTGCCGTCGTCTCCCAAGGAGAGAGCCACTGCAGGGGTTGGTGGTGGCTGACACCCTGCTGTCAGGGAGTGAATCGCCGGCATGTGTCTTGTTTCATTGTCAGTCTTGGAGTGCGCTGACGTCCTGTGTCAGCAGGAAACGGACCAACACGCGCCAGGCTGTGAGATGCTGACGTATGTCAGCTGGTGAGACATCATTGGAAAAAGCGGCTCTGATGTTACAGTCGTTCTTGTTTAACAGGGAGGGAATACCTTACGTTTCTCAGAGAACAAGCCGTCGTAGTGCACTGTCGTACGTCAAGACGTACGTACATATATGTATACTCGTTAACAAGATGCCTTGATTAGGGAATTCAGGTGCCCCTGCTGCCTCGGACATCGTATGAAAAATAAATCGATCACAACAGTTCGCATACTTGTCTTGGAAATTCCCGTCGACAAAGGTTGTTTTGGGAAATACCACATTAAAAGCAGGACGAGCATATTGCTCATGTTTTAGTCTGGTCTGTTGACACACTTCTGTTGATTCTGTGTCCATTTATTATTATTACACGTTAGGGAAGTACTATAAATACATATGGGGTCATTGAAAACCATCGGCGAAATTCCATTTTCTATGTCGAGTGTGGTAAATGGTGATATAGGTTAGTGGTCCTGGGTATGGCCGTCCTCAGAAATGTACTATCTATAATCGCGATAAAAATATATTTCCATCGTCGAGGACAAAATGTATTCTTAAGATCACATTTTGTCTCAGTCGTGGTTTATCGTAAAAAGACGAACAAGTAAAACATTGTTTAGAAATTGACTGACGTCAGAAGAGTCGGAATGTATTATAAACGTGGACGACGTCTCAATCCGAATTGTTACATTGACTCTGACTTGGACGTACTGACATTCAAAATATATACTTTATTATAGAGCAAAAGAAATTTTCCTACATAAACGTTTAGTAACACACGCATGTATCACGAGTACATAGAGTATTAGTAAGTGTATAGTCAAAAATGAATGTTACAAAACGATAAAAGGCCATGCAAGTCATTTCATTGGATTGAGACAACGCCTTGCCATACAATAAAGCCCCGCTTCTGCTTCGAGATGCCACACGAGCGCGGTCATTCCGAAACCGAAGATTACTATGTTTCTGGTTCATACGTTCATTTCCTGGGTTGTTGTGGTGAGTGACAATATCGTGTTGAGGGTTCCGGGAAGTGTAGTGGTGGAGGAGACTTCAGGAGACTAGAGAAGAGGTAAGGTACTGGTCAATGAGATACTCGGGGTAAAACCCAATTTGCTGACATAAGTCTTGTGGTGGTGGAAAGGTGAGGATATGTGGCCACAGGTGTCAGGTCGCCGGCTCGGTAGCTGCCAGCTGGTTTCGTGCTCCCGGCTCTGGAGTTGAATGATTTTTGTATAAACAAAGTTCTTAATTCTAGCCAGGTATGAGTAACATTTGGAGATTAATGGTTGTAACCAATGTAGAGTGAGTGATGAACTAGAGTTAGGTGTACTTAGTATAATTAGCACAGCTAGAAAATGTAGAAAACCTATGAACTATGTAGACAGACACTTCGAAGTATATTACTGTTCACTCATATGACAGCTAATGATTATTCATCCTGGAATGTGTAACCCGCCATTCACATTATTACAGTTAACATGGTTTTGGTTAATTGGCGGTTTAGCTCATTTGAAAAACTTTTTTTAACTCTTTTAGATTTCCAACATACAAACATTAACAGACCACCGGATCCTTTTGAAGCTTCATGTTTCCAGTGAAAGAAATTAGAAATCTGCTGTAATACTTCGCCCCACTGCCAAATATCCCTTATACGTAGCCACTTCATGCGTTCTCACACCAGCAGACCACAAAAATAATGGTACATTTCCATTATGATCATGTACTTCTGGGGATGTTAGGTAAGATTTTCATAGGCTGTGGTCAGCTTTGCGGGGAGTTACTGCACTGGGTCACAGTGAGGTAGGCTAGAATAAGCGGGTGAGTGGTGGCTTCGGTACTGGATCATTGTGACGTAGGGTAGCTTCGGTCAGCCACGAAGCGGTGGCTAGTATACTGGATCACGGTGAGGTGGCCCAGAAATAGGCGATGAGAGTTGTGGCTACTTTACTGAGTTATGGTGAGGTAGGCTAGGGTCGCCTGGCCGGGGAGTGGCAGCTCGTCTACTGTATCACGGTGTGGTACGCTAGGGTCGGCTGGCCAGGGAGTGGCAGCTCGTCTACTGGATCGCGCTGAGGTAGGCAAAGGTCTGCTGGCCAGGGAGCGGCAGCTTGTCTACTGGATCGAGTTGAGGTAGGCTATTGTCGGCTAGCCAGAGAGCGGCAGCTTGCCTACTGGATCGCGGTGAGGTAGGCTAGGGTCAGCTGGCTAGGGAGCGGCAGCTTGTCTACTGGATCTCGGTGAGGTCGGCTACGGTCGGCTGGCCATGGAGTGGCAGCTCGTCTACTGGATCGCGTTGTGGTAGGCAAGAGTCGGCTGGCCATGGAGTGGCAGCTTGTCTACTGGATCGCGTTGAGGTAGGCAAGTGTCGGCTGGCCAGGGAGCGGCAGCTTGTGTACTAGATCGTGTTGAGGTAGGCAAGGGTCGGCTGGCCAGGGAGTGGCAGGTTATCTACTGGATCGCATTTATGTAGGCAAGGGTCGGCTGGCTAGGGAGCGGCAGCTTGTCTACTGGATCGCGGTGAGGTAGGCTACGGACGGCTGGCCATGGAATGCCAGCTCGTCTACTGGATCGCGGTATGGTAGGCAAGAGTCGGCTGGCCATTGAGTGGCAGCTTGTCTACTGGATCGCGTTGAGGTAGGCAAGTGTCGGCTGGCCAGGGAGTGGCAGCTTGTCTACTGGATCGTGTTGAGGTAGGCTAGGGTCGGCTGTCCAGGGAGTGGCAGGTTATCTACTGGATCGCATTGATGTAGGCAAGGGTCAGCTGGCCAGGGAGCGGCAGCTTGTCTACTGAATCGTGGTGAGGTAGGCTAAGGTCGACTGGCCAGGGAGTGGCAGCTCCTTTACTGGATCGAGTTGAGGTAGGCTATTGTAGGCTGGCCAGAGAGCGGCAGCTTGCCTACTGGATCGCGGTGAGGTAGGCTAGGGTCAGCTGGCTAGGGAGCGGCAGCTTGTCTACTGGATCTCGGTGAGGTAGGCTACGGTCGGCTGGCCATGGAGTGGCAGCTCGTCTACTGGATCGCGGTATGGTAGGCAAGAGTCGGCTGGCCATTGAGTGGCAGCTTGTCTACTGGATCGCGTTGAGGTAGGCAAGTGTCGGCTGGCCAGGGAGTGGCAGCTTGTCTACTGGATCGTGTTGAGGTAGGCTAGGGTCGGCTGTCCAGGGAGTGGCAGGTTATCTACTGGATCGCATTGATGTAGGCAAGGGTCAGCTGGCCAGGGAGCGGCAGCTTGTCTACTGGATCGCGGTGGGTAGGCTAGTCATGGCCAGGGAGTTTATGATCGCTGGTAGCTTGTGCGGTTCTTGATCGCGTGAGGTAGGCTAGGTCGCTGGCAGTGGCGCTGTCTACTGGATCGGTTGAGGTAGGTATTCGGCTGGCCAGGAGCGGCAGTTGCCTACTGGATCGCGTGAGGTAGCTAGTAGCTGGCAGGGCGAGTTGTTACTGGATCGGTGGGTAGGCTAGGTCGTGGCAGGAGTGCAGCTCGTCTATGGATCCTTGGTAGGCAGGTCGGCTGGCCAGGGTGGCAGCTTGTCTACTGGATGGTTGAGGTAGGCAAGTGTCGGCTGCGGGGCGAGCTTGTTATGGATTGGTAGGTAGGTAGGTCTGTCAGGGAGGGCGTCTACTGGATCGGTGAGGTAGGCAAGGTCGCTGGCAGGAGGGCAGCTTGTTACTGGATCGCGGTGTGGTAGGCAGGTCGCTGGCCAGGGAGTGGCAGTTCCTCTGGATCGGTGAGGTAGGCAAGTGTCGGGGCAGGGAGCGGCGTTGTCTACTGGATCGCGGTGAGGTGGCTAGGTCGGCTGGCCAGGGAGGGATGTACTGGAGTTAGGTAGGCTGGGTCGGCTGGCAGGGTGGCACTTGTATGGATCCGGTGAGGTAGGCTAGGTGGTGGAGGAGGGAGTTGTATGATCCTTAGTAGGAAGTGGTGGAGGGAGGGTGTTCGGGTACGGTGGGTAGGAGGTCGGCTGCGGAGGGCAGCTGTCTACTGGATCGCGTGAGGAGCAGGTCGGTGGCGGGTGTGGCAGCTGTTACTGATGTTGAGTAGGAGTCGGTGGCAGAGGGCAGCTCTAGGATGCTGAGTAGGCAGGGTCCTGGCAGGGAGGGCAGTTTCTATGGATCCGGTGAGGTAGGCTAGGTGGCTGGCCGGGGCGCCGTACTGGATCGGGGGTAGGCAGGTCGGTGGCCAGGGTGGCAGCTCGCTATGGATCGAGTTGGGTAGGCTATGTGGCTGGCCAGGAGGGCAGCTTTATGGATGTTGAGGTAGGCTAGGTGCTGGCCAGGAGCGGAGCTTTCTTGGATCGGTGAGGTAGGCTAGGTCGGCTGGCCAGGAGGGCAGCTGTTACTGATCGGTTGAGTAGGAAGGTCGGCTGGCCAGGAGTGGCAGCTTGTTATGGATCGCGTGAGGTAGGCAGGTCGCTGGCCAGGGAGGGGCTTGTTACTGGATGGTTGAGGTAGGCTAGTCGGTGGCAGGGTGGCAGCTTGTTACTGGATCGTGTGGGTAGGCAGGTGGCTGGCCAGGAGTGCAGTTTCTACGGATCGCGTGGGTAGGCAGGTCGGCTGGCAGGGAGGGCAGCTTTTACTGGATCGGTGAGGTAGGCAGGTCGTGGCCAGGAGGGCAGTTGTCTATGGATCGCGTGGGTAGCAGGTCGCTGGCCAGGAGGGCAGCTTGTCTACTGGATCCTGAGGTAGGCTAGGTCGGCTGGCAGGAGTGGCGCTTGTCTACTGGTCCGTGAGGTAGGCAGGTCGGTGGCAGGAGTCAGTTTCTACTGGATGCGTGAGGTAGGAGGTCGGTCGGAGGCAGCTGTTATGGATGGTGGGTAGGCAGGGTCGGTGGCCAGGAGGCGCTTGTCTACTGGATCGTTGGAGGCAGATCGGCTGGCCAGGGAGTGGCTTGTCTACTGGATCGGTTGAGGTAGGAAGTGTCGGCTGGCAGGGAGGGCAGCTTGTTACTGGATCGTGAGGTAGGCAGGTCGGCTGCCAGGAGGGCGCTTGTCTACTGGATCGGTGAGGTAGGCAGGTCGGCTGGCCAGGGAGGGCGCTTGTTACTGTCGCGTGAGGTAGGCAGGGTCGGCTGGCCAGGAGGCAGTTGTTATGGATCGTTGAGGTAGGCAGGTCGGTGGCCAGGGAGGGCAGCTTGTCTCTGGATCGCGTGAGTAGGCAGGTCGGCTGGCCAGGGAGGCAGCTTGTCTACTGGATCGCGTGAGGTAGGCTAGGTCGGCTGGCCAGGGAGCGGCAGCTTGTGTACTAGATTGTGTTGAGATAGGCTAGGGTCGGCTGGCCAGGGAGTGGCAGGTTATCTACTGGATCGCATTGAGGTAGGCAAGGGTCGGCCGGCCGGGGAGTGGCAGCTTGTTTACTGGATCGCTTTGAGGTAGGCTAGGGTCGGCTGGCCAGGGAGTGGCAGCTCGTCTACTGGATCACTGTGAGGTAGGCAAGGGTCGGCTAGCCAGGAAGTGTCAGCTTCTCTACTGGATCGCGGTGAGGTAGTCTAGGGTCGGCTGGACAGTGAGTGGCAGGTCGTCTACTGGATCGCGTTGAGGTAGCCATGGGTCGGCTGGCTAGTGAACGGCAACTTGTCTACTGGATCGTGGTGAGGTAGGCTAGGGTCGGCTGGCCATGGAGCGGCAGCTTCTCTACTGGATCGCGGTGTGGTAGGCAAGAGTCGGCTGGCCATGGAGTGGCAGCTTGTCTACTGGATCGCGTTGAGGTAGGCAAGTGTCGGCTGGCCAGGGAGCGGCAGCTTGTGTACTGGATTGCGTTGAGGTAGGGTAGGGTCTGCTATCCAGGGAGTGGCAACTCGTCTACTGGATCGGGTTGAGGTAGGCAAGGGTCGGCTGGCCAGGGAGCGGCAGCTTGTCTACTGGATCGCGGTTGTGGTAGGCAAGGATCCCTGACCCGGGTGTAGCAGCTCGTCTACTGGATCGAGTTGAGGTAGGCTAGGGTCGGGTAGCCAGTGAGCGGCAGCTTGTCTACTGGATCGCGGTGAGGTAGGCTAGGGTCGGCTGTCCAGGGAACGGCAGGTTATCTACTGGATCGCGGTGAGGTAGGCTGGGGTTGGCTGGCAAGGGAGTGGCAGCTCGTCTACTGGATCGCGTTGAGGTAGGCAAGGGTCGGCTGGCCAGGGAGCGGCAGCTTGTCTACTGGATCGCTTTCAGGTAGGCAAGGGTCGGCTGGTCAGGGAGCGGCAGCTTGTCTACTGGATCGCTTTAAGGTAGGCAAGGATCGGTTGGCCAGGTAGCGGCAGCTTGTTACTGGGTCGCGGTGAAGTAGGCTATGGTCGGCTGGCCATGGAGTGGCAGCACGTCTACTGGATCGCTTTGAGGTAGGCAAGTGTCGGCTGGCCAGGGGCGGAAGCTTTTCTACTGGATCACGTTGAGGTATGCAAGGGTCGGCTGGCCAGGGAGCGGCAGCTTGTCTACTGGATCGCGGTGTGGTAGGCTAGGGTCGGCTGGCCAGGGAGCGGCAGCTCGTCTATTGGATCGCGTTGAGGTAGGCAAGTGTCGGTTAGCCAGGGAGTGGCAGCTTGACTACTGGATGCGTTGAGGTAGGCAAGGTAGGCTGGCCAGAGAGCGGCAGCTTGTCTACTGGATCGCGGTGAGGTAGGCTAGGGTCGGCTGGCCAGGGAGCGGCAGCTTGGCTACTGGATCTTGGTGAGGTAGGCTAGGGTCGACTGGCCAGGGAGCGGCAGCTTGTCTACTGGATCATGTTGAGGCAGGCTACGGTCGGCCGGCCAGGGAGTGGCAGCTCGTCTACTGGGTCGCGTTGAGGTAGGCAAGGGTAGGCTGGCCAGGGAGCGGCAGCTTGTCTACTGGATCGCGGTGAGGTAGGCTAGGGTCGGCTGGCCAGGGAGCGGCAGCTTGTCTACTGGATCTCGGTGAGGTAGGCTAGGGTCGGCTGGCCAGGGCGGCAGCTTGTCTACTGGATATCGGTGAGGTAGGCTAGGGTCGACTGGCCAGGGAGCGGCAGCTTGTCTACTGGATCGCGGTGAGGTAGCCTACGGGGAATCGGAGAGATGAGAGGTTGGTGCTCAGCGGTGACGTGATCACACTTCTTGATAATGTTTTCTCCATACGGGGCATCGCACATGAATTTGCCCTGTCCTCAAACACTGTGGAGTGGAATAGAAGATGGGTGGAGAGCGGTAATATTAACGACTTAATGTAAGTTATAGTGTGTGTGAAAAGGAGTGGGACATGGCAGCAATGATGAAGGATGCATAGAGAATGAGATATCTGCATCAGAGTTTATTAACAGAGTTTATTAATTCGTCACAAGAGGCAGCCAAATGAAGGTCAAAGTATTATACTGCTATACATTTGAATAACAAGTCATACTGAGGACGTTGCATGACCTGGACGAGGTAAGTAAGTTTTTGTTGAAATCATAAGACATGTTTGACGCCATCGGTGAATCACTGAACGAAACCCAGGACGCAAGTGGGTGGAGCTGTTGCCGTATGGTTCATCGTCAGATCCTTATTATGCTTTACTTCTCGTGAAATTTATAGACGATACGAGTGAATAGTTATGTTATCTATACATTACGTAGAAGCTGTACATTTTTACATATGAGCATAAAGAATATACTTTGATTACGTGATTACATATCGAGATATTTTTTCATATACGTCTATTTAAAAGAAATTCTAAATGAGCTTTGTATGATCATTTTGATTAAGAAATAGATAATTTTATCTAATATTGAGCGTATATTATCAGAAAAGACGTCAACATGTTTGGTTGGTAGGGTGAAGTACATGGAGACACCGTGAGCGGGTGGGAGGGTGGGAGCCGCCGGCCTCAGACCTGAGTGTCAACACGCCTCTGGATTCCAACCCAAGTTTTCATCTCGACTTTTTTTACACGTTGTATTTATATATGTTGGTGACGTCACCTGATGTTCTAACGTCACTGTTCCATGATTAGGTCGGCCTGATGACGTCGATTTCAAAATGGTTTTGACGTCAGCACAGAAATGTTAGGAAGATTTGATCATATATTTCTTACAGTTCACTCATTGTTAATGTTTCCTCCTGTGCTGCGTTACATAGGCTGAGTTTATCATCATCTTTTAGACCAGTGGATTTCACTCACGTGTACGTATTTCATATATTTCGTGGTATAAGGTTTATATTAAGTCTATAGTATCCTATAACGTGTTATAAGATGGGATCTTATATGATGATAATTCTTCTTTGTTAACAATCTGCCACTATTCATGCCCCCTTGATATGCCTTACCATATAGTAACCTGTTGCCTCTTATTGAACCTACAGTATGTCTTCAACTGTACCTGTAGGTTATGTTTCGCTGTAACTAATGGTCATCTTCTGCTGTACCTAACCTTCGTATTCTGCTGTACCTACAGGTCGTCTTCTACTGTACCTGCAGGTCGTCGTCTTCTATACCTACAGGTCGTCTGCTTCTGTACCTCCAGGTTGTCTGCTGCTGTACCTCCAGGTTGTGTTCTGCTGTACCTCCAGGATGTCTTCTGTTCCACCTCCAGGTTGTCCTCTGATGTACCTTCAGATTGTCTTCTGCTGTACCTTCAAGCTGTTTGCTTCACCTCCAGGTTTGTGTCTGCTGCACCTTCAGGATGTCTTCTGCTGTACTTCTAGGTTGTCTTCTGCTGCACTACCAGGCTGTCCTCTGCCGTACCTCTAGGTTCTCCTCTGCTGCACCTTCAGGTCCTTTGCTGAACCTCCAGTCTGTCTCCTGCACTTCCAGGTTGTCTTCTTTTGAACCTCCAAGTTGTCCTCTGCTGTACATTCAAGTTGCTTTCTGCTGTACCTCCAGTTAGTCTGCTCCACCTCCAGCTTGTCTTCTGGTGTACCTTCAGGTTGTCTTCTGCTGTACCTTCAAGCTGTTTGCTTCACCTCCAGGTTTTTCTTCTGCCGTACCTCCAGGTTGTCTTTTACTGTACCTCGAGGCTGTCTTCTGCTGCACCTCCAGATTGTCTTCTGCTGTACTTCTAGGTTATCCTCCGCTCCACCTTCAGGTTGTCTTCAGCAACACTTAAGGTTTTCTTCTCCTGTACCTTCAGATTGTCTTCTGATGCACCTCCAGGTTGTCCTCTGCTTCACCTTCAGGTTGTCTTCTGCTCCATCTTCAGATTGTCTTCAGCTGTACCTCCAGGTTATCCTCTGCTCCACCTTCAGGGTATCTTCTGCTGCACTTACAAGTTGTATACTGCTGTACCTCTAGGTTGTCTTCTGCTGTACCTTCAAGCTGTTTGCTTCACCTCCAGGTTTGTGTCTGCTGCACCTCCAGGATGTCTTCTGCTGTACTTCTAGGTTGTCTGCTGCTGTACCTCAAGGTTGTCTGCTGCTGCACCTTCAAGTCTTTTCCTGTACCTCCAGATTGTCTGCTACACCTTCAGGTTGTCTTCTGCTCCATCTTCAGGTTGTCTTTTCTGAATCTTCAGGTTGTTTTCTGCTGTACCTCGGGGTTCTCTTCTGCTCTACATTCAAGCTGTTTGCTTCACCACTAGGTTTTTTCTGCAGCACCTCCACGTTGTCTTCTGCTGCACCTACAGGTTGTCTTCTGCTGTACTTCCAGGTTGTCTACTGCTATACCTCCAGGTTGTCATCTGCTGTACCTCTAGGTTGTCTTCTCCCGCATCTCAGGCTGTCTTCTGCTGTACCACCGGGTTGACTTCTTCTGTACTTCCAGGTTGTCCTCTGCTGTACCTCCAGGTTCTCTTCTGCTGCACTTTCAGGTCTTTTGCTGAACCTCCAGTCTGTCTCCTGCACTTCCAGGTTGTCTTATGTTGAACCTCCAAGTTGTCCTTTGTTGTACATTAAAGTTGTTTTCTGCTGCACCTCAAGGTTGTCTTCTGCTGTACCTTCAAGTTGTCATCTGCTGCACCTTCAGGTTGTCTTCTGGTGCATCTTCAGGTTGCCTTCTGCTGCACCTTCACATTGTCTTCTGCTGTACTTCCAGGTTTTCTTCTCCTTTACCTCCAGGTTGTCTTCTGATGCACCTCCAGGTTGTCTTCGGCTGTAACTCCAGGTTATCCTCTGCTCCACATTCAAGTTATCTTCTGCTGCACTTACAGGTTGTATACTGCTGTACCACTGGGTTGTCTGGTGCTCTATCTTCAAGCTGTTTGCTTCACCTCCAGGTTTGTTTCTGCTGCACCTCCAGGCTGTCTTCTTCTGTACTTCCAGGGTGTCCTCTGCTGCACCTTCAGGTCTTTAACTTATCCTCCAGTCTGTCTCCTGCACTTCCAGGTTGTCTTCTGTTGAACCTCCAAGTTGTACTTTGCTATACATTCAAGTTGTTTTCTGCTGTACTTCCAGTTAGTCTGCTCCACCTCCAGCTTGTCTTCTGCTGTACCTTCAGGTTGTCTTCTTCTCTACCTCTAGGTTGACATCTACTCCACCTCCAGGTTGTCTTGTGCTCCATCTTCAGGTTGTCTTCTGCTGTACTTCCAGATTGTCTGCTGCTGTACCTCCAGGTTGTCCTCTGCTCCACCTTCAGGTTGTCTTCTGCTACACTTACAGGTTTATACTGCTGTACCTCCAGCTTTTCTCTTGTACCTCCAGATTGTCTTCTGATACACCTCCAGGTTGTCTTCTGCTGTAACACCAGGTTTTCATCTGCTCCACACTCAGGTTATCTTCTGCTGCACTTACAGGTTGTATGCTGCTGTACCTCCAGGTTATCTTCTGCTGTACATCCAGTTGTGCTTCTGCTTCCCCCATGTTGTCTTCTCCTGTACCTCCAGATTGTCTTCTGATGCTCCTCCAGATTGTCTTCTGCTGTACCTCCAGTTATCTTCTGCTGTACCTCCAGGTTGTGCTCTGCTGCTCCTCCAGGTTGTCTTTTACTGTACCTCAAGGCTGTCTTCTGCTGTACCTTCACGCTGTTTGATTCACCTTCAAGTTGTCGTCTGCTGTACCTTCAAGCTGTTTGATTCACCTTCTGTGTTTTTTTCAGCTGCACCTCCAGGTTTTCTTCTGCTGCACCTCACGTTGTCTGCTGCTGTACCTCCATGTTGTCATCTGCTGTACTTCTAGGTTGTCTACTGCTGCATCTCCAGGTTGTCTTCTGCTGCATCTCCAGGTTGTCTTCTGATGTACTTCCAGTGCTATCTTATGCTGTACCTCCAGGTTCTCCTCTGCTGCACCTTCAGGTCTTTTGCAGAAAACTCCAGTCTGCCTCCTGCACTTCCAGGTTGTCTTCTTTTGAACCTCCAAGTTGTCCTCTGCTGTACATTCATGTTATTTTCAGCTGTACCTACAGGCTATTTTTTCCTATACCTCCAGGTTTTGTCTCTCTTGCTTGTACCTCCAGTGTTTTGTCATCTTCTCTGTACCTCCAGTGTTGTCTTGCCTGCTGTAACTCCAGGTTATCCTCTGCTTCACATTCAGGTTATCTTCTGCTGCACTTACAGGTTTATACTTCTGTACCTCCAGGTTATACTCTGCTTTACCTCCATGTTGTGCTCTGCTGTTCCTCCAAGTTGTCTTCTGCTGTACCTCCAGGTTTTCCTTCTGCTGCACCTACATTTGTCTTCTGCTGTACTTCCAGTGTTGTCTGCTGCTGTACCTCCAGGTTGTCTTCTGCTGCAGCTACAGGTTTTCTTTTGCTGCACTTCCAGGTTGTCTGCTGCTGTACTTCCATGTTCCTGCTGCTGTACCTCCATGTTGTTTTTCTGCTGTACCTCCAGGTTATTTTCTGCTATATTCCAGGTTCTGCTCTGCTGTTCCTCTAGTTGTCTTTTACTCTACCTCAAGATTATCTTCTGCTATACCCCGAGGTTGTCGTCTGCTGTACCTTGAAACTGTTTGCTTCACCTCCAGGTTTTTTTTCTGCTGCATTTCCAGGTTGTCTTCTGCTTCACTTCCAGGTTGTCTTCTGCTGCACATACAGGTTGCCTTCTGCTGTACTTCCAGGCTGTCTGCTGCTGTACCTCGAGATTGTCTCCTGCGTACCTCTAGACTGTCTTCTACTGAATCTCCAGGTTGTCTTCTGCTGTACCTCCAGGTTGTCTTCTGCTGTACTTCCAGGCTGTCCTCTGCTGTACCTCCAGGTTGTCTTCTGCTGTACTTCCAGGTTGTCCTCTACCGTACCTCCAGGTTCTCTTCTGTTGCACCTTCAGGTATTTTGCTGAGCCTCCAGTCTGTCTCCTGCACTTCAGGTTGTCTTCTGTTGAACCTCCAAGTTGTCCTCTGCTGTACATTCAAGTGTTTTTTGCTGTACCTCCAGTTTGTCTGCTGCTCCTCCAGGTTGTCTTCTGATGTACATCCAGTTGTCTGCTGCTCCTCCAGGTTGTCTTCTGATGTACCTCCAGGTTGTCTTCTGCTGTACTTTCAGGTTGTCTTCTGCTCCATCTTCAGGTTGTCTTCTGCTGCACCTTCAGGTAGTCTTCTGCTGCACCTCCAGGTTTTCTTCTGCTGCACTTCCAGATTATCTTCTCCTGTACCTCCAGGTTGTCTTCTGATGCACATCCAGGTTGTCTTCGGCTGTAACTCCAGTTATCCTCTGCTCCACATTCAGGTTATCTCTGCTGCACTTACAGGTTGTATACTGCTGTACCACTAGGTTGTCTTCTGCTGTACCTTCAAGCTGTTTTCTTCACCTACAAGTTTGCTTTTGTTGCACCTCTAGGTTCTCCTCTGCTGCACCTTCAGTCTTTTGCTGAACCTCCAGTCTGTCTCCAGCACTTCCAGGTTGTCTTCTTTTTGAACCTCCAAGTTGTCCTCTGCTGTACCTTCAGTTTATTTCTGCTATACCTCCAGGTTTTCTCCTGCTGCACTAGTTGTCTTCTGCTGCACCTACACGTTGTCTGCTGCTGGACCTCAGGTTGTCATCTGCTCACCTTCAGGTTGTCTTCTGTGTTACAGGTCATGTACTTCATTGTCTGCTGCTGTACCTCCAGGTTTCTTCTCTCCCTCAGTCTTTTGTGATCTCCAGGTTGTCTCCTGTACTCCAGGTTGTCTTCTGCTGACCTTCAGCTGTCCTCTCTACACTTCAGGTTTTTTCTGCTGTACCTCCAGTTGTCTCTGCTCCTCTTTGTCTTCTGCATACTCCAGGTTTCTTCTGCCTGTACTCCAGGTATCTCTGTCCTCATCTGTCTTCTGCTGAATCCAGGTTATCCTCTGCTCCACATTCAGGTTATTCTTCTGCTGCCTTACAGATTGTTATGCTGCTGTTACCTCTGTTAATCTTTTGCTTGCTTCACCTCCAGTGTGTCTCTGCTGTCTGTCCTCCAGTTGTCCTTCTGCTGTACCTTCAATGTTGCTCACCTCCAGGTTTTCTGCTGTACTCCAAGGTGTTTGCTGCTGTACCTCAGGTTGTCTTCTGTGTACCTTCATGTTGTCTTCTCTGTACCTCCTAGGTTGCTTTGCTGTACCTTCAGTTGTCCTTGCTCCACCTTCAGGTTGTTTCCTGCTCCACTTCAGGTTGTCTTCTGCTGACCTACAGTTTTTCTGCTGTACCTCCAGGTTGTCATCTGCTGTACCTCCAGGTTGCCTTCTGCTGCACCTCCAGGTTGTCTCTCTGACCTGTTGCTCTGCACACTTGTCTTATCTCTGCTGTACTTCAGGTTGTCCTTCTGCTGTACCTCCAGGTTGTCTTCTGCTGCTACTCTCCAGGTTGTTCTTGCTGTAACTCCAGTTATCTCGCTCCATCAGTTTCATTCTGCACTACGGTTGTCTTCTGTTGTACCTCCAGTTAGTCCTCTGCTTGTAACTCATGTATGCTCTGCTGTTCCTCAGTTGTCTCTGCTGTACCTCCAGGTTGTCTTCTGCTGCACCTACAGGTTGTCTTCTGCTGTACTTCCAGGTTGTCTGCTGCTGTATCTCCAGGTTGTCTTCTGCTGCACTACAGGTTTCTTTGTGCACTCCAGGTTGTCTTCTGCTTATCTTCAGTTTGTCTTTGTTGAACTCATGTTGTTCTCTGCTGCACTTCAGGTTGTCTTCTGCTACACTTCCAAGTCTCTTGTGTTACCTCCAGGTTGTCTTATTTGATGTACCTCCAGGTTGTCTTTTGCTGCAACTCCAGGTTTCCTCTGCTTCACATTCAGGTTATCTTCTGCTGCACTTACAGGTTTTATATTGCTGTAATTTCAGGTTATCTTCTGCTGTACCTCCAGGTTGTGCTCTGCTGTTCCTCCAAGTTGTCTTCTGCTGTACCTCGAGGTTGTCGTCTGCTGTACCTTCAAGTTATTTCCTTCACCCAAAGTTTTTTTCCGCTGTACCTCCAGGTTGTCTTCTGCTACACCTACTGGTTGTCTTCTGCTGTACCTTCAAGCTGTTTGCTTCACCTACAGGTTTTTTTTCTACTGTCCCTCCCGGCTGTCTTCTGCTGTACCTTCAAGTCATTTTCTGCTTTACCTCCAGGTTGTTTGCTACTGTACCTCCAGGTTGTCTTCTGCTGTACCTCAATGTTGTCTTCTCCTGTACCTTCAATCTCTTTCCTTCACCTCTAGGTTTTTCTGTTGTACCTCCAGGTTGTCTTCTGCTGCACCTACAGGTTTGTCTTCTGCTGTACTTCCAGGTTGTCTGTTACTGTACCTCCAGTTGTCATCTGCTCACCTTCAGGTTGTCTTCTGCTACACTTACAGGTTTTTATTCAGCAGTACCTCCAGGTTTTTCTTCTGTACCTCCACGTTTGTCTTCTGATGCACCTCCAGGTTGTCTTCTGCTGTAACTCCAGGTTATCCTCTGCTCCACATTCAGGTTATCTTCTGCTGCACTTAGAGGTTTGTATACTGAGGGTACCTTCAGGTTGTCTCCAGCTGCACTTCTAGGTTTATCTTCTGCTGTACATCCCGGTTGTCCTCTCCTGTTCCTCCAGGTTCTCCTCTGCTGCACATTCAGGTCTTTTGCTGAACCTCCAGTCTGTCTCCAGCTCTTCCAGGTTGTCTTCTTTGAACCTCCATGTTGTCCTCTCTGTACTTCAGTTTATTTTCTGGTATACCTCCAGTTTTCTCCTGCTGCATCTTCAGGTTGTCTTCTGCTGCATCCTCCAGCTTGTCTTCTGCTGTACCTCAGGTTGTCCTCTGCTCCACCTTCAGGTTGTCTTCTGCTACACTTATAGGTATTATTCTGCTTGTACCTCCAGGTTTTCTTCATCTGTACTCCAGGTTGTCTTCTGATGTAACTCCAGGTTGTCTTCGTCTGTAACTCCAGGTTATCCTCTGCTCCACATTCAGGTTATCTTCTGCTGCGCTTACAGGTTGTATACTGCTGTACCTCCAGGTTATCTTCTGCTGTACCTCCAGGTTGTGCTCTGCTGTTCCTCCAAGTTGTCCTCTGCTGTACTTCCAGGATGTCCTCTGCTGTAACTCCAGGTTCTCTTCTGCTGTACCTTCAGGTTGTCTTTTGCTGTACCTCTAGGCTGTCTTCTGCTGTACCTTCAAGCTGTTTGCTTCGCTTTCAGGTTGTCTTCTGCTATATCTTCAAGCTTTTTGCTGCACCTCAAGGTTATCTTCTGCTATGCCTCCAGGTGAAGACTGTCTTCTGCTGTACCTTCAAGATGTTTGATTCACTTTGAGGTTGTCTTCTGCTGTACCTCTAGGTTGTCTTCTGCTGTACCTTCAAGCTGTTTGCTTGACCTTCACGTTTTTTTCTGCTGTATCTCCAGGTCGTCGTCTGCTGCACCTACAGGTTGTCTTCTGCTGTACCTCCAAGTTGTCTTCCGCTGTACCTCCAGGTTGTCTTCTGCTGCATCTCCAGGTTGTCTTCTGCTGTACCTCCAGGTTGTCTTCTGCTATACTACCAGGTTGTCATCTGCTGTACCTCCAGGTTCTCCTCTGCCCCAACTTCAGGTTGCCTTCTGCTACACTTACAGGTTTCATTCTGCTGTCAATACCAGTGTCGGTGTACTGACTAGCGTGAGCACTGTTGAGGGAATTTCTGCCACTGAAATACGTCAAATGGCTGCAAGGTTGCAACAGGCATATCCAGAGGACCTGGAGGACTGCTATCCTGATGAATCCTTCATTATGTTCAGTGCACAAAGTGCAAGTCAATTGTGATGACAAGACCCTTTATATGCACTTCGTGAACTAGACACTTCACAACTGGATGTGCTTTTGCCCAACATATGAGTTGCTTTGATTATTCATGCGACTATCATGGCGCCAAATGCTGGAGGGGATCGAGCCATTAAAATATCTAGAAACATGCATTCCGCATTAGCGTTACTATAAGTTAACCCAGCATGCTATCGACTCCGTGATCAGCTTATATAGGATTTGTGTATAGTGTTATAATTTCATGCTTTACGTGTGAGGAATTAATGGTTTTAATATAGTGCCTGGCGCCCCAAGGTAGCTTAACTCACAGAGGGGCTCCACAAGTGAACACAGGTATAAGGTATCATGTGTTAAGTTCAATTCTGATATTTTCTATCACTGGCTGTCATACGTGTTATCTGCGTCTCTAGAGGATGGCGCTTTGATCACGCCGCTGGCATATCTGTCCAATCGAAAAAGATCAGTATGGAAAATGTTACTCTCCTAGACTAGTGTGGTGCCAGTCTATCATGAAAGTGATATATAGAACTCTACCTCAGCGATCAGATAGCGTTACAATAATCACCTGCTCTGCGTCTGATATCTCCTCTGATGACATTTTTTGATATTTTCGGCAGAGATGATAGGTTCCACCGAAATTTGAGATTCGAAAAGGTGGTGTTAATGGTCACAATAACACCATAAAAGATAGTACACATATTAATACAATGATCAAAATCAAAGCACTTCATTATCAGTATAAGTTCGCTTTACTATTAAGCACATTTTACTTAATATGTCACCTAGGAGAAAGTCTTTTTTTTTTACCCTAACCGTTCTCTACACGTTCTCCTTTACAAGTTACGAGCTTATCATAAGATAGATTTAGTGGTGGCAATATTAACGCCTTCATAAAACCTATAGTAAACTAGGGTAGTTATCCTTCTCAAATACATTCTCCGTCGTTCAAATATGTGACGTCAGATGTTTATGTCAGTTGACCCAGAGCAATGGTGGCTTAAGGATTTATCCAGTGTGTGTCTGTGTTTGTACAATGGTTTTAAACCCATTTTTTTGACAGTATTACGGTGTGAGAACTGTCGACATACAAGAACAATGGCTAATTATCCTAAAGCGTCTTCATGTGCTGTACAGACATTCAGAGAGTGTAAACATTCAGTTGTCGATGCCATGAAGATCACACACACACAAGCGTTCGTCACAAGAGGCAGCCAAATGGGGGTCAAAGTATTATACTGCTATACATTTGGATAGAGAAGTCATGCTGAGGACGCTGCATGACCTGGACGAGGTAAGTAAGTTTTCGTTGAAATCATAAGACATGTTTGACGCTGGCGGTGAATCACTGAACGAAACCCAGGACGCAAGTGGGTGGAGCTGTTGCCATATGATTCATCGTCAAATCTTTATTATGCTTTACTTCTGGTGAAATTTATAGACGATACGAGTGAATAGTTATGTTATCTATACATTACGTAGAAGCTGTACATTTTTACATATGAGCATAAAGAATATACTTTGATTACGTGATTACGTATCGAGATATTTACTTTTTCATATACGTCTATTTAAAAGAAACTCTTAATGAACTTTGTATGACCATTTTGATGAAGAAATAGATAATTTTATCTGATATAGAGAGTATATTATCAGAAAAGACGTCAACATATTTGGTTGGTAGGATGAAGTACATGGAGACACCGAGACCGTGAGCGGGTGGGAGGGTGGGAGTCGTAGGCCTCAGACCTGTTAACACACTTCTGGATTCCAGCCCAAGTTTTCATCTCAATTTTTTTTACACGTTGTATTTATATATGTTGGTGACGTCACCTGATGTTCTGACGTCACTGTTCCATGATTAGGTCGGCCTGATGACGTCGACTTCAAAATGGTTTTGACGTCAGCATAGAAATGTTAGGAAGATTTGATCATATATTTCTTACAGTTCACTCTTTGTTAATGTTTCCTCCTGTGCTGCGTTACATAGGCTGAGTCTATCATTATCTTTTAGACCAGTGGATTTCACTCACGTGTACGTTTTTCATATGTTTCGTGGTATAAGGTTTATATTAAGTCTATTTATAGTATCCTATAACGTGTTATAAGATGGGATCTTATATAATAATTCTTTTTTTTTTTTCAACAATACTGCCATTATTTATGACCCCTTGATATGCCTTACTATATAGTAACCTGTTGCCTCTTATTGAACCTACAGTATGTCCTCAACGGTACCTGTAGGTTGTGTTTCGCTGTAACTACTGGTCATCTTCTGCTGTACCTAATCTTCGTATTCTGCTGTACCTACAGGTTGTATTCTGCTGTACCTACAGGTCGTCTTCTATTGTACCTACAGGTCGTCTTCTATTGTACCTACAGGTCGTCTTCTACTGTACCTACAGGTCGTCTTCTAGTGTACCTACAGGTCGTCTTCTAGTGTACCTACAGGTCGTCTTCTACTGTACCCACAGGTCGTCTTCTACTGTACCCACAGGTCATCTTCTACTTTACCTCTGTCTTCTACTGTACCTACAGGTCGTCTACTACTGTACCTACAGGTCATCTTCTACTGTACCTCCAGGTTGTCTTCTACTTTACCCACAGGTCATCTTCTACTCTACCCACAGGTTGTCTTCTACTGTACCTACAGGTCGTCTTCTATGCCTAGAGGTCATCTACTGTACCTACAGGTCGTCTTGTCCTGTGCCTTCAGGTTATCTTGTACTGTACCTCTAGGTTGTCTTCTGCTGTACCTTCAAGCTGTTTGCTTCACCTCCAGGTTTATGTCTGCTGCACCTCCAGGATGTCTTCTGCTGTACTTCTAGGTTGTCGGATGCTGTACCTCTAGGTTGTCTTCTGCTGTGCCTTCAAACTGTTTCCTTCACCTCCAGATTTTTATCTGCTGTATCTACAGGTTTTCTTCTGCTGTACTTCCAGGATGTCTGCTGCTGTACTTCCAGGATGTCTGCTGCTGTACCTCTAGGTTGTCCTCTGTTGTACCGCTAGGTTGTCTTCTGCTGCATATCCAGGTTGTCTTCTACTGTACCTCCAAGTTGTCTTCTGCTATACTTCCAGGTTGTCCTCTGTTGTACCTCCAGGTTCTCTTCTGCTGCACCTTCAGGTCTTTTACTGAACCTCCAGTCTGTCTCCTGCACTTCCAGGTTGTCTTCTATTGAACCTCCAAATTGTCCTCTGCTGTATATTCAAGTTGTTTTCTGCTGTACCTCCAGTTAGTTTGATGCACTTTAAGGTTGTCTTCTGCTGTATTTCTAAGATATCCTCTGCTCCAACTTCAGGTTGCCTTCTGCTGTACTTCCAAGTTGTCCTCTGCTCCACTTCAGGTCATCTTCTGCTGCACTTACAGGTTGTATACTGCTGTACCTTCATGTTGTCTGCTGATATACCTCCAGGTTGTCTGATACATACCTCCAGGTTGTCTGATACTGTACCTCCTGGTTGTGCTCTACTGTACCTCCATGCTGTCTTCTGTTGTACCTCCAGGTTATCTTCTGCTGTACCTCGGGGTTGTCTTCTGCTGTACCTTCAAGCTGTTTGATTCACCTTCAGGTTGTCTTCTGCTGTATATTCAAGCTGTTTGCTTCACCTCCAGGTTTTTTTCTGCAACACCTCCACGTTGTCTGCTGCTGCACCTACAGGTTTTCTTCTGCTGTACTTCCAGGTTGTCTGCTGCTATACCTCCAGGTTCTCATCTGCTGTACCTCTAGGTTGTCTTCTGCTGCATTTCCAGGTTGTCTCTTCTGTACTTCCATATTGTCCTCTGCTGTACATCCAGGTTCTCTTCTGCTGCACCTTCAGGTTTTTTGCTAAGCCTCCAGTCTGTCTCCTGCACTTCCAGATTGTCTTCTGTTGAACCTCCAAGTTGTCCTCTGTTGTACAATCAAGTTGTTTTCTGCTGTACCTCCAGTTTGTCTGCTGCACCTCCAGGTTGTCTTCTGCTTTACCTTCAGGTTATTTTCTGCTGTATCTTCAGGTTGTCTTCTGCTGCATCTTCAGGTTGTCTTCTGCTGCATCTTCAGGTTGTCTTCTGCTGCATCTTCAGGTTGTCTTCTGCTGCACCTTCAGGTTGTCTTCTGCTGCACCTTCAGGTTGTCTTCTGCTGTACCTCCAGGTTTTCTACTCCTGTACCTCCAGGTTTTCTACTCCTGTACCTCCAGGTTGTCTTCGGCTGTAACTCGAGGTTATCCTCTGCTCCACATTCAAGTTATCTTCTGCTGCGCTTACAGGTTGTATACTGCTGTACCACTAGGTTGTCTTGTGCTGTACCTTCAAGCTGTTTGCTTCACCTCCAGGTTTGTTTCTGCTGCACCTCCAGGTTGTCTTCTGCTGTAATTCCAGGTTCTTTGCTGCTGTACCTCTAGGCCGTCCTCTGCTCCACCTGCAGGTTGTCCTCTGCTACACTTACATGTTTATACTGCTGTACCTCCAGCTTTTCTTCTGTACCTCCAGGTTGTCTTCTGATGCACCTCCAGGCTGTCTTCTGCTGTAAATCCAGGTTTTCCTCTGCTCCACCCTCAGGTTATCTTCTGCTGCACTTACAGGTTGTATGATCCTGTACCTCCAGGTTATCTTCTCTTGTACATCTAGGTTGTGCTCTGCTGTACCTCCATGTCTTCCGCTGTGCCTTGGGGTTATCTTCTGCTGCACCTCCAGGTTGTGCTCTGTTGTTTCTCCAGGTTCTCTTTTACTGTACCTCATGGCTGCCTTCTGCTGTACCTTTAAGCTGTTTGATTCACCTTCAGGTTGTCTTCTGCTGTACCTCTAGGTTGTCTTTTGCTGTACCTTCAAACTATTTGCTTCACCTCCAAGTTTTTTCCTGCTGCACCTCCAGTTTGTCTGCTGCTGCACCTATACGTTGTCTGCTGCTGTACCTCCAGGTTGTCATCTGCTGTACTTCTAGGTTGGCTTCTGCTGCATCTCAAGGTTGTCTTCTGATATACCTCCAAGTTGCCTTCTGCTGTACTTTCAGACTGTCCTATGCTGTACCTCCAGGTTCTCTTCTGCTGCACCTTCAGGTCTTTTGCTGAAAACTCCAGTCTGCCTCCTGCACTTCCAGGTTGTCTTCTGCTGTACCTCCAGGTTGTCTTCTGCTGTATCTTCAGGTTGTCCTCTGCTGCACCTCCAGGTTGTCGTCTGCTGTACTTCCAGGTTCTTTTCTGTTGAACCTCCAAGTTGTCCTCTGCTCTACATTCAAGTCATTTTCTGCTGTACCTCCAGTTAGTCTGCTCCACCTACAGCTTGTCTTCTGCTGTACCTTCAGGTTGAGCTCTTTTCTACCTCTAAATTGACATCTATTCCACCTCCAGATTGTCTTGTGCTCCATCTTCTGGTTGTCTTCTGCTGCACTTCCTGGTTGTCCTCTGCTCCACCTTCAGGTTGTCTTCTGCTACACTTACAGGTTTTATGCTTCTGTACCTCCAGCTTTTCTTCTCCTGTACCTCCATGTTGTCTTCTGATGCACCTCCAGGCTGTCTTCTGCTGTAACTCCAGGTTTTCCTCTTCTCCACACTCAGGTTATCTTCTGCTAGCACTTACAGGTTGTATGATGCTGTACCTCCAGGTTATCTTCTGCTGTACATCTAGGTTGTGCTCTGCTGTACCTCCATGTTGTCTTCCGCTGTACCTCGGGGTTATCTTCTGCTGTACCTCCAGGTTGTGCTCTGCTGTTTCTCCAGGTTGTCTTTAACTGTAACTCATGGCTGTCTTCTGCTGTACCTTTAAGCAGTTTGATTCACCTTCAGGTTGTCTTCTGCTGTACCTCTAGGTTGTCTCTTGCTGTACCTTCAAACTATTTGCTTCACCTCCAAGTTTTTTCCTGCTGCACCTCCAATTTGTCTACTGCTGCACCTACACGTTGTCTGCTGCTGTACCTCCAGGTTGTCATCTGCTGTACTTCTAGGTTGTCTTCTGCTGCATCTCAAGGTTGTCTTCTGATATACCTCCAAGTTGCCTTCTGCTGTACTTTCAGACTGTCCTATGCTGTACCTCCAGGTTCTCTTCTGCTGCACCTTCAGGTCTTTTGCTGAAAACTCCAGTCTGCCTCCTGCACTTCCAGGTTGGCTTCTTTTGAACCTCCAAGTTGTCCTCTGCTGTACATTAATGTTGTTTTCCGCTGTACCTCCAGGTTGTCTTCTGCTTTACTTCCAAGTTGTCTGCTGCTGTATCTCCTGGTTGTCTTCTGCTCCATCTGCAGGTTGTCTTCTGCTGAATCTTCAGGTTGTCTTCTGCTGAATCTTCAGGTTGTCTTCTGCTGAATCTTCAGGTTGTCTTCTACTGAATCTTCAGGTTGTCTTCTGCTGCACCTCCAGGTTGGATTTTCCTGAATCTTCAGGTTGTCTTCTACTGAATCTTCAGGTTGTCTTCTACTGAATCTTCAGGTTGTTTTGTGCTCCAACTTCAGGTTGTCTTCTGCTGAATATTCGGGTTGTCTTCTGCTACACCTCCTGGTTGTGTTTTCCTGAATCTTCAGGTTGTCCTCTGCTGAATCTTCAGGTTGTCTTCTGCTACACCTCCATGTTGTCTTTTGCTGAATCTTCAGGTTGTCTTCTGCTGCATCTTCAGGTTGTCTTCTGCTACACTTCCTGGTCTTATTGTGCTGTACCTCCAGGTCTTCTTCTCCTGTACCTGTAGATTGTGCTCTGCTGTTCCTCCAGGTTGTCTTCTGCTGTACCTCGAGGTTGTCGTCTGCTGTACCTTCAAGCTATTTCCTTCACCTCCAGGTTTTTTTTCTGCTGCACCTCCAGATTGTCTTCTGCTACACCTATGGGTTGTCTTATGCTACACCTACTGGTTGTCTTCTGCTGTACTTCCAGGTTGTCTTCTGCTGTATCTTCAAGCTGTTCGCTTCACCTCCAGTTGTCTTCTGCTGTACTTCCAGGGTGTTTGCTGCTGTATCTACAGGTTGTCTTCTGCTGCTGCACCTTCAAACTATTTGCTTCACCACCAGGTTTTTTCCTGCTGCACATCCAGGTTGTCTTCTGCTGTACCTCCAGGTTGTCTTCTGCTGTAACTCCAGGTTGTCTTCTGCTTTACCTCCAGGTTGTCTTCTGCTGCAGCTACAGGTTGCCTTCTGCTGTACTTCCAGGCTGTCTGCTGCTGTACCTCCAGGTGGTCTTCTGCTGTACCTCTAGGTTGTCTTCTACTGAATCTCCAGGTTGTCTTCTGCTGTACCTCCAGGTGTTCTTCTCCTGTACTTCCAGGTTGCCCTCTACTGTACCTAAAGATTGTCATCTGCTGTATCTTCAGGTTGTCCTCTGCTGCACCTCCAAGTTGTCGTCTGCTGTACTTCCAGGTTCTCTTCTGTTGAACCTCCAAGTTGTCCTCTGCTGTACATTCAAGTCGTTTTCTGCTGTACCTCCAGTTAGTCTGCTCCACCTCCAGCTTGTCTTCTGCTGTACCTTCAGGTTGAGATCTTTTCTACCTCTAAATTGACATCTACTCCACCTCCAGGTGTTCTTGTGCTCCATCTTCTGGTTGTCTTCTGCTGCACTTCCTGGTTGTCCTCTGCTCCACCTTCAGGTTGTCTTCTCCTACACTTACAGGTTTTATGCTTCTGTACCTCCAGCTTTTCTTCTCCTGTACCTCCAGCTTTTCTTCTCCTGTACCTCCAGGTTGTCTTCTGATGCACCTCCAGGCTGTCTTCTGCTGTAACTCCAGGTTTTCCTCTGCTCCACACTCAGGTTATCTTCTACTGTACATCTAGGTTGTGCTCTGCTGTACTTCCATGTTGTCTTCCGCTGTACCTCGAGGTAATCTTCTGCTGTACTTCCAGGTTGCGCTCTGCTGTTTCTCCAGGTTCTCTTTTACTGTACCTCATGTCTGTCTTCTGCTGTACCTTTAAGCTTTTTGATTCACCTTCAGGTTGTCATCTGCTGTACTTCTAGCTTGTCTTCTGCTGCATCTCAAGGTTGTCTTCTGATATACCTCCAAGTTCCCTTCTGCTGTACTTTCAGACTGTCCTATGCTGTACCTCCAGGACCTCTTCTGCTGCACCTTCAGGTCTTTTGCTGCAAACTCCAGTCTGCCTCCTGCACTTCCAGGTTGGCTTCTTTTGAACCTCCAAGTTGTCCTCTGCTGTACATTAATGTTTTTCGCTGTACCTCCAGGTTGTCTCTGCTGTACTTCCAATTTGTCTGCTGCTGTATCTCCTGGTTATCTTCTGCTCCATCTTCATGTTGTCTGCTGCTGTATCTCCTGGTTGTCTTCTGCAACTTTTAATTTGTCTCTTTCCCTTCAGATGCCACTATTCCCCTGTAAAGGCCTTTGAAGACGCCAAAGGGGATTTAGATTAATCCTTCAATTTTCCTCTAATTTTTTCGATGCCTCCATGCAATTCTCTTGCCCTTTGGCATCCCCAAAGTGGCATTAAAGTAAGCTTTCCAAATGTTTCTTTCCCTTTTGATGCCTCTATGCCCCTGTAATTGCCTTTGGCAGCGCTAAAGGGGATTTAAAATAAACCTTTAATTTGTCTTTTTATTTTTGGATGCCACCATGCAACTGTATTGGACTTTGGCACCCCCAAAGGGTATTTTAAGTAAACTTTTAATTAGGGTCTTTCCCTTTAGATGCCACTATTCCCCTGTAAAGGCCTTTGAAGACGCCAAAGGGGATTTAGATTAATCCTTCAATTTTCCTCTAAATTTTTGGATGTCTCCACGCAATTCTCTTGCCCTTTGGCATCACCAAAGTGGTATTAAAGTAAGCTTTCGAAATGTTTCTTTCCCTTTTGATGCCTCTATGCCCCTGTAATTGCCTTTGGCGGCGCCAAAGGGGATTTAAACTAAATCTTTAATTTGTCTTTTTGTTTTTGGATGCCACCATGCAAAGGTATTAGACTTTGGCACCCCAAAACGGTCTGTTAAGTAAACTTTTCATTTGTCTCTTTCCCTTCAGATGCCACTATTACCCTGTAAAGGCCTTTGAAGACGCCAAAGGGGATTTAGATTAATCCTTCAATTTTTCTCTAAATTTTTGGATGCCTCACCGCAATTCTCTTGACCTTTGGCATCCCCAAAGTGGCATTAAAGTAAGCTTTCCAAATGTTTCTTTCCCTTATGATGCCTCTATGCCCCTGTAATTGCCTTTGGCGGCGCCAAAGGGGATTGAAAATAAACCTTTAATTTGTCTTTTTAATTTTGGATGCCTCCGTGCAGCTGTATTGGACTTTGGCACCCCTAAACGGTCTTTTATAAAAAATCTTAATTTATCTCTTTCCCTTCAGATGCCACTACTCCCCTGTAAAGGCCTTTGAAGACGCCAAAGGGGATTTAGATTAATCCTTCAATTTTCCTCTAAGATTTTGGATGCCTCCACGCAATTCCCTTGCACTTTGGCATCCCCAAAGTGGCATTAAGGTAAGCTTTGCAGATGCTTCTTTCCCTATTGGTGCCTCTATGCCCCTGTAATTGCCTTTGGTGGCGCCAAAGGGGATTTAAACTAAAGCTTCAATTTGTCTTTTTATTTTTGGATGCCACCATGCAAAGGTATTGGACTTTGGCACCCCTAAACGGTCTTTTAAGTAAACTTTTAATTTGTCTCTTTCCCTTCAGATGCCACTATTCCCCTGTAAAGGCCTTTGAAGACGCCAAAGGGGAGTTAGATTAATCCTTCAATTTTCCTCTAAATTTTTCGAAGTGTCCATGCAATTCTCTTTCCCTTTGGCATCCCCAAAGTGGCATTAAAGTAAGCTTTCCAAATGTTTCTTTCCCTTTTGATGCCTCTATGCCCCTGTAATTGCCTTTGGCGGCGCCAAAGGGGATTTAAAATAAACCTTTAATTTGTCTTTTTATTTTTGGAAGCCACCATGCAACTGTATTGGACTTTGGCACCCCCAAAGGGTATTTTAAGTAAAATTTTAATTAGGGTCTTTCCCTTTAGATGCCACTATTCCCCTGTAAAGGCCTTTGAAGACGCCAAAGGGGATTTAGATTAATCCTTCAATTTTCCTCTAAATTTTTGGATGTCTCCACGCAATTCTCTTGCCCTTTGGCATCCCCAAAGTGGTATTAAAGTAAGCTTTCCAAATGTTTCTTTCCCTTTTGATGCCTCTATGCCCCTGCAATTGCCTTTGGCGGCGCCAAAGGGGATTTAAACTAAATCTTTAATTTGTCTTTTTGTTTTTGGATACCACCATGCAAAGGTATTAGACTTTGGCACCCCTAAACGGTCTGTTAAGTAAACTTTTAATTTGTCTCTTTCCCTTCAGATGCCACTATTCCCCTGTAAAGGCCTTTGAAGACGCCAAAGGGGATTTAGATTAATCCTTCAATTTTTCTCTAAATTTTTGGATGCCACACCGCAATTCTCTTGACCTTTGGCATCTCCAAAGTGGCATTAAAGTAAGCTTTCCAAATGTTTCTTTCCCTTATGATGCCTCTATGCCCCTGTAATTGCCTTTGGCGGCGCCAAAGGGGATTTAAAATAAACATTTAGTTTATCTTTTTATTTTTGGATGCCACCATGCAACTGTATTGGACTTTGCCAGCCCCAAAGGGTATTTTAAGTAAACTTTTAATTAGGGTCTTTCCCTTTAGATGCCACTATTCCCCTGTAAAGGCCTTTGAAGACGCCAAAGGGGAGTTAGATTAATCCTTCAATTTTCCTCTAATTTTTTCGATGCCTCCATGCAATTCTCTTGCCCTTTGGCATCCCCAAAGTGGCATTAAAGTAAGCTTTCCAAATGTTTCTTTCCCTTTTGATGCCTCTATGCCCCTGTAATTGCCTTTGGCAGCGCTAAAGGGGATTTAAAATAAACCTTTAATTTGTCTTTTTATTTTTGGATGCCACCATGCAACTGTATTGGACTTTGGCACCCCCAAAGGGTATTTTAAGTAAACTTTTAATTAGGGTCTTTCCCTTTAGATGCCACTATTCCCCTGTAAAGGCCTTTGAAGACGCCAAAGGGGATTTAGATTAATCCTTCAATTTTCCTCTAAATTTTTTGATGTCTCCACGCAATTCTCTTGCCCTTTGGCATCACCAAAGTGGTATTAAAGTAAGCTTTCGAAATGTTTCTTTCCCTTTTAATGCCTCTATGCCCCTGTAATTGCCTTTGGCGGCGCCAAAGGGGATTTAAACTAAATCTTTAATTTGTCTTTTTGTTTTTGGATGCCACCATGCAAAGGTATTAGACTTTGGCACCCCAAAACGGTCTGTTAAGTAAACTTTTCATTTGTCTCTTTCCCTTCAGATGCCACTATTACCCTGTAAAGGCCTTTGAAGACGCCAAAGGGGATTTAGATTAATCCTTCAATTTTTCTCTAAATTTTTGGATGCCTCACCGCAATTCTCTTGACCTTTGGCATCCCCAAAGTGGCATTAAAGTAAGCTTTCCAAATGTTTCTTTCCCTTATGATGCCTCTATGCC
Source organism: Panulirus ornatus (assembly GCF_036320965.1). Classification (NCBI taxonomy): domain Eukaryota; kingdom Metazoa; phylum Arthropoda; class Malacostraca; order Decapoda; family Palinuridae; genus Panulirus; species Panulirus ornatus. The sequence continues at coordinate 10,156,870 of NC_092284.1, forward strand.
CCTGTAATTGCCTTTGGCGGCGCCAAAGGGGATTGAAAATAAACCTTTAATTTGTCTTTTTAATTTTGGATGCCTCCATGCAGCTGTATTGGACTTTGGCACCCCTAAACGGTCTTTTAAGTAAACTTTTAATTAGGTCTTTCCCTTCAGATGCCACTATTCCCCTGTAAAGGCCTTTGAAGACGCCAAAGGGGAGTTAGATTAATCCTTCAATTTTCCTCTAATTTTTTCGATGCCTCCATGCAATTCTCTTGCCCTTTGGCATCCCCAAAGTGGCATTAAAGTAAGCTTTCCAAATGTTTCTTTCCCTTTTGATGCCTCTATGCCCCTGTAATTGCCTTTGGCAGCGCTAAAGGGGATTTAAAATAAACCTTTAATTTGTCTTTTTATTTTTGGATGCCACCATGCAACTGTATTGGACTTTGGCACCCCCAAAGGGTATTTTAAGTAAACTTTTAATTAGGGTCTTTCCCTTTAGATGCCACTATTCCCCTGTAAAGGCCTTTGAAGACGCCAAAGGGGATTTAGATTAATCCTTCAATTTTCCTCTAAATTTTTGATGTCTCCACGCAATTCTCTTGCCCTTTGGCATCACCAAAGTGGTATTAAAGTAAGCTTTCGAAATGTTTCTTTCCCTTTTAATGCCTCTATGCCCCTGTAATTGCCTTTGGCGGCGCCAAAGGGGATTTAAACTAAATCTTTAATTTGTCTTTTTGTTTTTGGATGCCACCATGCAAAGGTATTAGACTTTGGCACCCCAAAACGGTCTGTTAAGTAAACTTTTCATTTGTCTCTTTCCCTTCAGATGCCACTATTACCCTGTAAAGGCCTTTGAAGACGCCAAAGGGGATTTAGATTAATCCTTCAATTTTTCTCTAAATTTTTGGATGCCTCACCGCAATTCTCTTGACCTTTGGCATCCCCAAAGTGGCATTAAAGTAAGCTTTCCAAATGTTTCTTTCCCTTATGATGCCTCTATGCCCCTGTAATTGCCTTTGGCGGCGCCAAAGGGGATTGAAAATAAACCTTTAATTTGTCTTTTTAATTTTGGATGCCTCCGTGCAGCTGTATTGGACTTTGGCACCCCTAAACGGTCTTTTATAAAAATTTTAATTTATCTCTTTCCCTTCAGATGCCACTACTCCCCTGTAAAGGCCTTTGAAGACGCCAAAGGGGATTTAGATTAATCCTTCAATTTTCCTCTAAGATTTTGGATGCCTCCACGCAATTCCCTTGCACTTTGGCATCCCCAAAGTGGCATTAAGGTAAGCTTTGCAGATGCTTCTTTCCCTATTGGTGCCTCTATGCCCCTGTAATTGCCTTTGGTGGCGCCAAAGGGGATTTAAACTAAAGCTTTAATTTGTCTTTTTATTTTTGGATGCCACCATGCAAAGGTATTGGACTTTGGCACCCCTAAACGGTCTTTTAAGTAAACTTTTAATTTGTCTCTTTCCCTTCAGATGCCACTATTCCCCTGTAAAGGCCTTTGAAGACGCCAAAGGGGAGTTAGATTAATCCTTCAATTTTCCTCTAAATTTTTCGAAGTGTCCATGCAATTCTCTTGCCCTTTGGCATCCCCAAAGTGGCATTAAAGTAAGCTTTCCAAATGTTTCTTTCCCTTTTGATGCCTCTATGCCCCTGTAATTGCCTTTGGCGGCGCCAAAGGGGATTTAAAATAAACCTTTAATTTGTCTTTTTATTTTTGGAAGCCACCATGCAACTGTATTGGACTTTGGCACCCCCAAAGGGTATTTTAAGTAAACTTTTAATTAGGGTCTTTCCCTTTAGATGCCACTATTCCCCTGTAAAGGCCTTTGAAGACGCCAAAGGGGATTTAGATTAATCCTTCAATTTTCCTCTAAATTTTTGGATGTCTCCACGCAATTCTCTTGCCCTTTGGCATCCCCAAAGTGGTATTAAAGTAAGCTTTCGAAATGTTTCTTTCCCTTTTGATGCCTCTATGCCCCTGTAATTGCCTTTGGCGGCGCCAAAGGGGATTTAAACTAAATCTTTAATTTGTCTTTTTGTTTTTGGATGCCACCATGCAAAGGTATTAGACTTTGGCACCCCTAAACGGTCTGTTAAGTAAACTTTTAATTTGTCTCTTTCCCTTCAGATGCCACTATTCCCCTGTAAAGGCCTTTGAAGACGCCAAAGGGGATTTAGATTAATCCTTCAATTTTTCTCTAAATTTTTGGATGCCTCACCGCAATTCTCTTGACCTTTGGCATCCCCAAAGTGGCATTAAAGTAAGCTTTCCAAATGTTTCTTTCCCTTATGATGCCTCTATGCCCCTGTAATTGCCTTTGGCGGCGCCAAAGGGGATTTAAAATAAACCTTTAATTTGTCTTTTTATTTTTGGATGCCACCATGCAACTGTATTGGACTTTGGCACCCCAAACGGGTATTTTAAGTAAACTTTTAATTAGGGTCTTTCCCTTTAGATGCCACTATTCCCCTGTAAAGGCCTTTGAAGACGCCAAAGGGGATTTAGATTAATCCTTCAATTTTCCTCTAATTTTTTCGATGCCTCCATAGCAATTCTCTTGCCCTTTGGCATCCCCAAAGTGGCATTAAAGTAAGCTTTCAAATGTTTCTTTCCTTTTGATGCCTCTATGCCCCTGTAATTGCTTTGGCAGCGCTAAAGGGGATTTAAAATAAACCTTTAATTTGTCTTTTTATTTTGGATGCCACCATGCAACTGTATTGGACTTTGGCACCCCCAAAGGTATTTTAAGTAAAATTTTAATTAGGGTCTTTCCCTTTAGATGCCACTATTCCCCTGTAAAGGCCTTTGAAGACGCCAAAGGGGATTTAGATTAATCCTTCAATTTTCCTCTAAATTTTTGGATGCTCACGCAATTCTCTTGACCTTTGGCATCCCAAAGTGGTATTAAAGTAAGCTTTCCAAATGTTTCTTTCCCTTTGATGCCTCTATGCCCCTGTCAATTGCCTTTTGCGGCGCCAAAGGGATTAAACTAAACCTTTAATTTGTCTTTTTATTTTG